>NC_065509.1:5289382-5334443 GCF_006386435.1 Epinephelus moara | reverse complement strand
TCAATAGAGCTGTGACTCTCAGTCAGCCTGGCTACAGTGCTGAAAAGAAACCTGGGGTTGTTCTTATTGTCTTCTATTAATGCTGAGTAATAGTTTGCTCTGGCATTGCGGAGGCCCCTCTTATAAGTTTTGAGACTGTCTGTCCTAATAGAGACACATAGGGCACCCTTTAGTACACTGGCTCCCAACCATGTTCCAGCCATGGGGTCCAGATTTCTTCTTAGTCATTAGTTCAAGGTACACACATTCAGCGTCACACTTGCGTTTGGCACTGTCGTCAAGTTATTTTGCTGTTTCTGTCAAGTAACTGTCTGTTAGTCACTCACTCCACAGGAGGGAATGGCACTTCAAAACAAAAGCTCACTGTACTAAAAAACAAAGTGTATTTTTTACAAACTTGACATGTTTGTTGAGGCTCCATTCGGAATGGAGCTAAATCTATGTAATGCACAGCTGAAACACATTGTAACATGTTTAAGGTTGTAAAATGGTCATGCTTTGGTCAAAGCAACAAAACTTACCTGGTTAGGTTTAGAAAAAAGATCACGTTTTGGGTTAAGATAAGTAAGTTTGTTTTGTAATGTCATGTGACATAAAAATGTCACGTGAGTGACATCAGTACACAATGACTGCATGTAAATAAGGTAACATGACATTAAAACAAAGGTGACTTTGGGTAAATAAATGTATCCACTGATTCACAATGTCAGTTTAAAGGAAAAAAAATTTTTTTTTCGGCCTTATGGCATCATGTGATGGACCCGGAAGGTATAATCCCATGGTAGCTTTAAAGGGATAGTGCACCCAAAAATGAAAATTCAGCCATCATCTACTCACCCATATGCCGAGGGAGGCTCAGGTGAAGTTTAAGAGTCCTCACATCAGATTCAAACGTCCAAAAACACATAATTGAAACCACAAAATATCTCCATACTGCTCGTTTGTAGTGATCCAAGTGTCCTGAAGCCCCGACGTAAAAAGTTGTTTGGAAAAACATCATTTGAACTCTGTTTTTAGCCTCACTGTAGCCTGTAGCTCTAACTGCCTCTCTGTGCACCGCGCTCACATGTGTGCGCTTGCGCGAGAAGGTGAGACATGGGCACCGCGTTCATGTGTTTTCGCTGGTCTCGCGCGCAAGCGTGCACATGTGTCACAATCTCCACTTAATTTAGCATCACCTTGAAAGCAAAAGCACATATAATTATTTGTTTTATATAACTGTAAATACATTCAGGTGTCAAGAGGTTAAGTGTTGTGGCTTTTATTTCCTTATTAATTCATGTTATTCATCATTTAGGCGAGGAAAAAATGTTTTGTGCACATCTGAGAATTAATGATATGAGCTACAATGCATTTTTCTGAAACTGTGAAACTACAAGCAATTCACACAAACACATTTTCTTACAAAACCCTCCCAGGATAAGAACCTTAAAAATGTAATCATAATAAACACAGAGACAGAGTGGCTTACCATGTTTGGTATTTCCACAACAAGAAGCAATGACTAACTCAAAATCAAAAGTTAACCCAAAAAATCCATTGAAAAATAAAAGTCAATCCCAGAATCCTGATGGTGACAACAAACCCCACAGCTGGTGCAAATTGTCAGTGTGTCAGGGTGCCTTTACAGTCTAATAACTTTTTAATCAAAGGTGTTACAGAGATGAAAGGGGTACCACTCTGTGCCCAAGACTTTAAGCCTTCTCTTGATCTTGATATCAATCTCAATAGATAAATACATTTGGAGAATTCTACAAGAGTACAAAGTGTGCCAAGAAGCTCCGGTCCCTCATCTTTTAGGATGGTTTGCTTTTTTCTCTGATTGTTGCATATTGAGCCAAATGTTCAAAGGCACACTACTTCTACTTCATGCTGCTGCTTCGAAATTCAGAGTCCTTCTCTTACTCAAACCAAAATTCAGGTTGCTCTATTAAAGGAGCAATTTACCTAATTTTAGTGGATATCCAATCAGTTTTGATGGTAAATGCAGTCAGTTGAAGCAATAATTTCGACAGTGGGTGCTGTATTGACAGAGAAGCTGAGTTTTTCTGAGTTTTCTGTCTTGCACAGCCCTTATTGCAGTGCCTACATGTATAAGGATGCACTGCACCCGAGCTCTTGACACCCAGCCCCCAAATACTCCCCAAACCTGCCCAGCACGTGGAGGTGGGCGTCTCAAACACGGCTCTGTTTACAAAAAGTAAAGGTCTTACAATAAATAACTTACTTCACTGTTCGACAAGAACACAGAAAAAAAAACAGAAATGTAGGGCCTTTTCACAGCTAAAAGTCCGCCCCATGGTCCGAACCAAAGTTGTTGTTGTTAAATTGTATACATTTGATCCGGTTAGTTTTGGTTTCACATTTCAATAGTGAGAGCGCACCAAAGAACTTTTTCATGACATACTTGCATCACGTGGTCATCTTTTATGTGTGCTGCACCTCCCCATACTTGATATTGATTGGTTTGTAAATAGGCATGTCTGACACCACCACAGCTGAAAATCATTACTTATATTCACTCCATGATCATCTCCTCTCTCTGCCCTTCTGGCTTTGGTTGTTTTTTTTTTTGTTTTTTTTTTCAGTTTATCTTTGCGATCCTGAAGAAGGTCTCCAGTGGTTTTCCAACTGGCCGCAGTTAGCCCAATAACCAGCCACAGTTAACCCAACAACCAGCCACAGTTAGCCCAACAACCAGCCACAGTTAGCCCAACAACTGGCCACAGTTAGCCCAACAACTGGCCACAGTTAGCTCAACAACCAGCCACAGTTAACCCAACAACCAGCCACAGTTAGCCCAACAACCGGCCACAGTTAGCCCAACAACTGGCCACAGTTAGCTCAACAACCGGCCACAGTTAGACCAACAGCCAGCCACAGTTAGCCCAACAACCAGCCACAGTTAGCCCAACAACCGGCCACAGTTAGCCCAACAACCATCCACAGTTAGCCCAGCAACCGGCCACAGTTAGCCCAACAACCAGCCACAGTTAGCCCAACAACCAGCCACAGTTAGCTCAACAAATGGCCACAGTTAGCCCAACAACTGGCCATAGTTAGCCCAACAATCATCCACAGTTAGCCCAACAACCGGCCACAGTTGGCCCAACAACCATCCATAGTTAGCCCAACAACCATCCATAGTTAGCCCAACAACCGGCCACAGTTAGCCCAACAACTGGTGACTGCTAATGTATTCAAGAATGTTGGGATTCACAGGACCACAGATGATTTATCATTTGGTAAAATCTAAACTGGAGATTTAAAAGGCTTTTTCCTCTGCATGCTCTTTGTTCTCCAAACAAAGACAGCTAGGTGACACCCATCTCCACAGGAGGTCTCACCTCACACCTCATTGAGACACAAGTCTCACAACTTGATTGGACAGTACTGTTACAGTGACATGCCCCTCTGTGATGTCACCAAACTCTGTAGAAGGTCTGCTCCCTCCAAGCCTTATCTCTTGCCCTGGAGCTACAACAGCTCACAGCTCTTGCTCCAACTGCAGAGCAGCTCACACCTCTTTCCGGCTGGGCCTGGAACAGCACAGAGGCCCAGACCCTTGCTCCATAGCCCAAACCACTAAAGGGAGGGCAATTGATCATAGACTCTTTTGCAAACACAAGGTTTGCAACTAGCGTTCCAGCAACGAAGAGAACCAAGTGAGTTAGCACCCAGCTAGCACCCAGCGTCTAACTCTGCTAAACCCTGAGTGACCAGCTTCCTCGGAGTTTCACCTTTGGAAAAAAGGACACAACAAAGACTGCAGCTGAAACTCCAATTCTTCCCAGTCTTCTTCTGCCGGCTAACAAAGCAGTACACCACCAAGTGACTCTTTCTCCCATCCATTCAAGGATCAGTAATGTAACAACTGGGCATAGCTTATCACAGCTTTACAGGCTAAGCAAGACTGTTTAACTTGTTGTATGTGATTTGATGCTGTCATTGAGTTATCGTTGTGATAGTTGCAGTCAGGTCATTGATTAGTTGGCTTCGCCAAAGCTAAGTGTTTAGTTTGCTAATTCTGTTCACAAACAGATTCTTGCACACAACTAAACAATCGCTGCACTAATCCAGACCGTTTGCAACACAAATCACATTGACAAATAGGCTTTCAACAGAGCTACACCCAAACAGGCATCTCAAAGTTCTCGCTTCTTTTCCTTTGTCTTTGTCCTGACCACACGGTCAGACAAACACCTCCCCCAACCTGAAGCCAGCTTTGATTCGGCCATTTTGGTAGTTCTCTGTTGTCAGCCATTTTGTTTTGTAGGCCAAACGGCTCCTTGATCACCACACCCACCTTTGTCTTTCTCTTCTTTCTCTCGCACGCACACACACACACACACACACACCCACACACAACACACATATACACATATACACACCAAGCTTGTATATAGTTAGTTAGAATTTGTGTGTTTTGGTTTGCTTTGCTAGTTTGTGAATAAATATAATTCTTTGGAATCATACCTGCTGTCTGTTTAATGTTGCACAAGAGTGAATGAATAGTCAACCTCTGCTGCGTCAAGAACTCTGAAATCCTTCAGGCGTTACTGTTAATTTTGGTTGTTGTCATTAATTTAATTATTAATCAAAATTCCCTTTACGGGAATGGTACCCCACGAGGTGATTTAATGTTAATTAAGTCACATTATTTAACATAATTATTAATTATTTCCGATAAACAATTAAATCCCTACATATTGGGTGCCCCCTTGGTGAGAACTAATATGTTGATCCCAACATATTTGGTGCCCCTTGGTGAAGCCCGAATTTATGTTCCCAACAAGAATGTACTTCAGACTTCACAGAAACAAAATGAAGATCACTAAAACCGGCATGGTTAATGTGTGCCAAAAATCAAAAACAAAAACTGCCCACACTTAAATTCAGTGCAGCAGAATGACTCTGTTTCTGTCGGCATCAGAGGGCAGTTTGATCAAAGACACCACCATTTGCTGTTTGCTCTCAGCAGCTCAGGTTCTGGATGATCCTGTCAGCTGCTTCCTGCTGCATGTCTTCAGGTGGGTTGAATAAATACCGTGTCTGAATATCCAAGTTAGTAAGTACACTGTAAAAAATATCTCCATCCATAATCATCTGCACTTCTAATTAATGATGCCATTTTGGTGAACATGTTTCTAGTTTGCAATGTAAGACGAAGGAAGATTTGTTTTCGGATGCATGTAGAGCACACCTCCTGGATACCCAGAGGTGGAGACAAGCTGAAATAGCTTGCAGTTCTTCTGAGAACCACTGACGTCACCTGTTCACAGAAGAACAGCAAAGAGGCAGCTCCCAGAGACACAGGGAGCACTATAAAAAACATATTGTTTTATGTTACACTATAACTCAAATTTGGATAGAGAGTTACAGTTAAAAATGGCAAAGTTATCCTTTAACAGGGCTAATGTAGCCTGAGCATTAATGTGACCCATCACAGTTACAGCGTGTTTTTGAATCAGGAAGAGGCAGATTGTGTTTTCCACTGTGATTAACCTGTGCACAGGCAGCAGGCCTCTTGTTGCCTCTCCTCCCATCTCCAGCATCGTGTACCTCTAATGAGGTTCTGATGTAGTGGATTACACCAGAGACCAGTGACACTATTAAGGCTGAGATCTCATCTCCACAAAGGCTTTCATTTTACCTCCACCTACATACAGCAATACAGCAGGTATGACATCTTTTGTTCTTCAGAGGATCCAGACTGACTGCACCTCATGTGTTCTCTCCTGATAGATCTAAGTGCAGCCACATGCTATATGTCTCCTTTTAGTTCCCTCTGCTCAAACAGTAGGGACACAGAGTGGTACACACATTCTAACAGCCTGGAATCCAGCAGAAAAGGAACTCGGGTTTGCCAGTATGAGGGGAAGGAAGAGTGCAACAGAAAAGGATCTCGGGAAAAAAAAGGAACCAATCCTTTGTAGTGACACATGGAACAAGATGTTTCACCAAAGAAAAATGCAAATTGCTATCAACGGGAACAAAATGTAACAGTATCAAACGCTCTTGACAATGAGAAGTCACACAAGACATGTCCTAATGAGGAGGAACAAAAAAAAAAATGAACCTCAGACATTTTAATCTTTTAAAACCCCGGCAGGCGGTACATTGTTAGACAAACCACATGTCAGTGTGTTGATTTTTTTCTTCTGCACTCCCTTTCCTTTTTCTACCAGCTTTATTTATTCCTTTTGAGCCCCTGCAATGTGTTTTAACAAGGTTGTCGGTCTTTGAGGACCCATCACATGGGATCAGCTGTCCTCTCTGAACTTGGGGGAGTGACGCCGTCTGTAAAACTTACCTTACTGACAGACAGGCATAAAACATGCACGTGTACGGCGAGCTTCATGCACACCAGATGATGTCCCTGCCTTTGCTGTTGTTTAATAACTAGCGAGCTACATAGCTAATCTGACACACACAACCTCAAATATGAAACAAACACCAAGTCACATATTAAACTTTGTCAAGAAGAAAAAGAAAATGTCTGACAGTGATGTCATTGATGACAGAGGGAGAAAATGAGATATAATAATACAGATGACACTGCTCTGAGGCCACAGGGGGGCCATGAAACGGTCTGTGGTTGACCCTTAAACTGAATCAAGTAAACTAATGTCCTTACTGACTTATATCACTGACAAGTTATATTTTCGTGACAAATAATATATTTGTATCATTAAAACACATTTCAACATACTGTCTGATGCTCCCACCCCCCACAGGTATTGTGAAATAGTGCAGTCCACTTGAGTTGGGTCAGGTGAGCCATGCGCAAAACTCAGAAGTGCCACCGATGTAAACATGTGAGGCGGACTGCAGTGTAACTGGTAAAGTAAGAATGCCTCACCAAAAATCAGGAGACCCTGAAAGATAAGGAAGGCCACAGAGAGAACAAGAAAATGTAAGGAGCAGAGAGACAATGGCCGACTGATGGGCAAGGCTGACGGTGAGAAAAGAGGCAGACTTACTGTATTTATAGTAAGAAAACCTGCTGTATAGCTTTAAGATTTAAACTAGAGGCAACCACTGGTACCAACCATGTAACGCTATCTTGTTAGAAAGGGGGTCAAATAATGCTCCAAAGTTATGCTAGATTTCGGTGAGGGAAAAAGGAAAATTTTTCAAAATGGTGTATTTTAATATTTCTGCACACTGGGTCCTTAAACAGTCTTGGAATTACATACATTGGGTTTGACTTGAAAACTGAGAGTTTGTAACCATGTTCTCTCCACACTATTTCAGTTCTGCACACAATGTAACCAATATTTAATCAAAATAGCCTCAAGATTTGATGAATAAATGAAATAAAAAATGTTCACTCCTGATTTGATCTTATTATTGCAGTAATTTGCAGTAATTTCCTCAATCAGTGTTTGATTTGACTTTTCTCTTATGATTCATTGGAGGGTATTTTTTCAGCCAAGCACACACATATGACTGTCTCTGCTTTTCAAAATAAGAAAATAAGGTCTTAACACAGAGTAGATAGAATATACTGTACATGTGGAAATATGATTAATTGGATTATATTCTCAGAAAGTATAAATTATATTCGCAGAAAGTATAAAGGCCACTTTTGAAAATGAAAATGTTGTCTCTCCGCCAATATTTCGTAACAGCTGGCCTGCTGGGGGTGAAGCTGCCAAACACAGAGTGTACCTTTGTAGGTGCACTGATAAAATGTTTATAAAAATAGTGGTAGGAAAGTGGTGTTTCTTGAACTATGTCTTGAGTAAAGGGCCAGTTGTTTTGCAGAACAAACATGTATAAACAGCGAGCCATTCTTATTACACTGCTTACCTGTGTAGGTTGAGGAGTTTTCATGTGCAGTAGGCGCATACTGTTTCTACACTGCAAACAGACATCCCTAGCAGTACTTGCAGTAGTCGTCAAGAGTTATTCTTAAAGAACCTAACGTGACAGCTTATATGATCTCTTTATATTATCATTCAGCATACCAGCCCTGTTCTCAGCTCCTGTTGCCCAACAACTGACCCACCAGAAATCTTCCTGTTTCTCCCAATTTGCCACTCCATCCCTGGTACTACAGCCAACTCATGTTACCCAGTCAACATATCCTCGTACAACAGTTCATAAGATATCCTACGAATTAATTAAATAATTAAATAATTTAAATCAAATAATTTTACTTTTACCAATTACAACTGGTTTATGTTACAACCCCTAGCTCATGGTGGGAAAGGGAAGCAACATAAACCAGTTGTAATTGGTAAAAGTAAAATTATTTATTAAACAAGGTTTGGCTGGTAAAAGTAAAATTATTTATTAAACAAGGTTTGGCAAACAGAAATTGTGAAGCAAAGCTAAAGGAAAAGGGCTGATGGATGCTGCTCAAATTAAAGAAACAAATAGAACCAAAACTAGAGTACTAATAAGGAAACTAAGTAAATCAAAAGCAAAAACAAAATCGCTAATTAACTCTTGATTGGTTCAAAACATAACACAATTGGAACAGCACCCCTTAACCTAGTGTGTCTAAACAGAAGAAATGTCTCTGTATTGTTAGGGCAATCAGTTATTGAAACTTACGTTCCCTAGCCCAGTCCCATCTATCAAGTGCCTCATGTACTTCAAACATTCAAGTTAATGCAATATTAACATTTACAAAATTCGGGAGACACATCTGGCAAGCGGCTCTACAGCCGCCCGATTGATGCGCTGGCTGAGTCTTATATAGCCTTGCTCCTCAGCTGCAACCTGGGGATTGGTGGAGCTGATGTGGTACCGTACCAATCCAAACGAAGGAGACGCGGCCAGGAGATGGAAGGTGGCGGGAAGGCACACCTCCTCAGTGTGAGCCAATCAGGTGCAGGGGTTCACACAGCCTGCTCAGCATGAAACACAACTATACACAAAGTTAAACCATGAGGCAGGGGTACGGCGGCGGTGGCCGTAACAGCGCCCCATGAATGATGTTTCATACTTAATGTAAATTTATGCAGCTAACGTGAAGTTACAGAGGTTAGGTTTAGGCAAGTTACTGTGGTTAGGTTTAGGAAAAGAAACATGTTGAGGACATACCTTAAAATGACTGAAAGTTCACTCAGTACCGAACACCAGTCTCCGGGGAACAGTCCCGGGGGAAAGTCCCGTGTTTTATGACCCATCCATTTGCAGCAAATGCTGCAAACAGACATCCCTACCTTATCATGTGGACCCTCACAGCTATTTTAACACTACAGTATAATCTGGCTATAAACTAACCAGCTATTTTTTTTAAAAATACAGATGATGTAAGAGAACACAGTTTAGGTAAGAAAAAAACCCTACAAACTCCACAAAGAAATGCCAGACAGTCTCTTTTCTTCCTACTATTCAAAAGTACTGTTTTCTGACTGAAGAAAGTTGTTTTATTTATTGTCACATTGGCCCCTGACTATGTCTGCTCCTAATTATGTAGTTTCTTAACGGCTCAGTTTTCCTCTGTCGCACTAAATCAGAAGCCCAAGGTATTAATTTTTATCTACTGACTATGGAGTCATTTCCAAAAACATGGGCATAAAAAAATAAATAAATAAAAATAAAAAATTACAACTAAGTGTAAAAGGAAGGCCAAAAAACACAATGTCACATTTAGCTGGTTGTGTTTATACATAATTTCTGCCACCTGGTTCTATAAAGGTCATCATTTGCTGAAGTCAAATATAACTTGTATTTCACATGAAGTTCTTACGTTAGTTACTAACTTCTTTAATGTCATGAATACACAACTTTTTAAGAAACTTAAAGGTATTCCGCAGAGTTTTTAGAATTGTTCCTCCCAAAGTTTTCTTCCTGTCCACACAAACAATCAGCTAGAAACTGTTCTCATTCCTAATGGTCTGTACTCAGTCTGAGATCCTATCAACTTTTGCTTGAGGTGGTTGAAATAGGCCAAACAACACTGCAGGTATCCTCAGTAAAAAAAAAGACCAGTCACCATGTTAGATCACCATGGGTTTTCATTGTTCTCCCCAACACTTCCAAAAACTCAGCAACTCAGCAATAAAAGCCTGGAGAAAATATTCAAACCAAAGTGAGGTTGGAGGATAAACAGATAGGCTTCTAAAAGCAGCCTGATCATTTCTGTGTGCAGGCAGTTCCAGTCTCTACCTCCCTATTGCTGTGTTACCACAGTCCTGTGATACTGTGGTGTAGCTTGATTTCAAAGGTCATTCATATCCACAAGGTTTCTGTCTCTGTCTAATTACTGCACTCGCAGCTACAAATGTTAACCCTTCTATCTGAAAACTCCTTCATGTCTCCTGGTCCAGCAGCTCCATGTGAGAGAGAGCTACTCATTAGACTGACTCTATTAAACAATTTTTGACCCCACGGGGTCATGGGTTACAACAGGGTCGACAGCTAAAACCTGTACCATCTAATCTCCAGCCAAAAATCTGAATTTGTGAGGCATGACTTTGTGTGATAGAACACAAAACCTCTCTGGGTTGTTCTCTCTTGTTCTCTTATCTGGTTTCTTCTTTTTGAATATCTCATATTCATTAATGAAGGCATGTCATTTTAGCATATATATGTATATATTTATATATACATATACATATATATACATATATATATATACATATATATATATATATATATTGCTCCCATTTTTTTTGCTCCCATTTTTCATGAGCTGAGCTCAAAGATCTAAAACATTTTCTATATACACAAAAGACCATTTCTCACAAATGTTGTTCACAAATCTGTCTAAATCTGTGTTAGTGAGCACTTCTCCTTTGCCGAGATAATCCATCCCACCTCACAGGTGTGGCATATCAAGATGCTGATTACGACGACGAACTGCAGTCAGGTCGAGACCCCGATGAGGACGACGAGCATGCAGATGAGCTTCCCTGAGACGGTTTCTGACAGTTTGCGCAGAAATTCTTTAGTTATGCAAACCGATTGTTGCAGCAGCTGTCCGGGTGGCTGGTCTCAGACGATCTTGGAGGTGAACATACTGGATGTGGAGGTCCTGGGCTGGTGTGGTTACACGTGGTCTGCGGTTGTGAGGCCGGTTGGATGTACTGCCAAATTGTCTGAAACGCCTTTGGAGATGGCTTATGGTAGAGAAATGAACATTCAATTCACAGGCAGCAGCTGTGGTGGACATTCCTGCAGTCAGAATGCCAATTGCACATTCCCTCAAAACTTGCGACATCTGTGGCATTGTGCTGTGTGATAAAACTGAACATTTCAGAGTGGTCTTTTATTGTGGCCAACCTAAGGCACACCTGTGCAATAATCATGCTGTCTAATCAGCATCTTGATATGCCACACCTGTGAGGTGGGATGGATTATCTCGGCAAAGTAGAAGTGCTCACTAACACAGATTTAGACAGATTTGTGAACAATATTTGAGGGAAATGGTCTTTTGTGTATATAGAAAATGTTTTAGATCTTTGAGTTCAGCTCATGAAAAATGGGAGCAAAAACAAAAGTGTTGCGTTTATATTTTTGTTCAGTGTATATATATATAATAATAAATAATAGTAATAATAACTTTATTTGTATAGCACTTTTCAAAACAAAGTTACAAAGTGCTTAACAATAAAAATAAAAACAGATTAACAGATAAAATACATGAGCAATAATACAAACAGTGGTAAAAGTTAAAAATGCCAACAGTTAAGAGAAAGCCAAACAATAAAAGTGAGTCTTCAGAAGAGATTTAAAAGAGGATACTGAGTTAGCCTGCCTGAGATCTCCAGGCAGGGAGTTCCATAGCTGAGGGGCCCGAGCAGCAAAGGCCTGGTCACCTTTAGTGACCGTGCAGGTTTTTGGAACCATTAGAAGGGTCCTGCAGGAGGATCTCAGCAGCAGCGATCAGGCTCATAGGGGGTTAAAAGATCACAGATATATGCTGGAGCCTGGCCATTCAAAGCTTAAAAAACAAGCAGTAAAATCTTAAAATCAATTCTAAAACTCACAAGTAACCAGTGAAGGGCTGCAAGGATTGGTGTGATGTGGTCTCTTCTCTTGGTGACTGTTAAAAAACTGGCAGCAGCGTTTTGTACCAACTGAAGTCTTTGTATGTTTCGCTTACTGATGCCGGAATAAAGAGCATTGAGATAGTTCAGTCTGGAAGTGATGAATGCATGGATAACCTTCTCTAAGTCTGCAGGGGAGAGGATTTGATTTTGGTGAGCTTTCTGATATGAGAGAAACATGACTGCAGAACTTTGGTCACCTGGGTGTCAAAGGACAGATTAGAGTCGAAAATGACACCCAAGTTACAGGCCTCATTACGGATATTGTCAGAGAGGGCATGTAGACCAGAGGAGAGGTTATTGAAACTGCTAGTGCTGTGGCCGGGGGGGTTGATAATGATCACTTCTGATTTGGAATCATTTAGCTGTAAGAAATTATTTGACATCCAGTGTTTGATCTCAGTAAGACAGGACATAATGTGTGATACGTCGGTGGAACCAGATTTCAGCGGGACATATAATTGGGTATCATCTGCGTAACAGTGGAAACTGATATTATGTTTACGGGTGATTTTCCCAAGAGGTAGCATGTAAATGATGAATAAAATGGGGCCCAGGATCAACCCTTGTGGGACCCCGCAAAGAAGAGGAGCACTGGAGGAGGAGGTGTTACCGATCATTATGGAGAAGGACCTGTTTGACAGATAAGAGATAAACCAATCCAGAGCCACATCACTGATACCAACATAGTTCTTCAGATGGTTGATCAAGACATTGTGGTCCACTGTATCAAAAGCTGAGCTGAGGTCAAGGAGAATTGAAATGGAGCACTGGCCTGTGTCAGCTGCAAGCAGTAAATCATTTGAAACCTTGATCAGAGCAGTCTCAGTGCTGTGTAGAGAGCGGAAACCAGACTGAAATTTCTCAAACAACAGATTATTGTTTGTAAAAGAAATTAACTGGTTTGACACAGTTTTTTTCTAAAATCTTAGATTAAAAACGGCAGCTTTGAGATGGGTCTAAAAATTACTTAAAACAGATGGATCAAGGGAGGGCTTCTTTAAAAGAGAGTAAACAGTGGCATGTTTAAAATCAGTAGGAAAAATGCCCGAGGTCAGAGAACTGTTAATAATGGCTAAAATATCTGGACCAACCGTCTGGAATACCTCTTTTAAAAACCAAGTGGGAATGTAGTCTGAAGGGCAGGTGGATGATTTACAAAGTGCAACAGTGCGTTCCAGGGTTGACAGAGAGATTTCAGAGAAATGGGTTAAGGTTGAAGGTGGGCAGGAGTTATCAGCAGGCTCACTGATGACATCATTGAATTGTTGCCGAATTTGAACTATTTTATTGCAAAAATAATTCAGAAATTCTTCACATCTCTCTGGGGATGCATCAGCTGGCTGACTGGGTGGGGGAACAATGACAGAGTTGACGGTTTTAAAAAGAATTCTGGGATTGTGACTTAGCTCTGAAATCAGATTTGAGAAATAGTTGTTCCTTGCCTCCCTTATTGAGCGCTGATAAAAGAACATAAAATCTTTTAAAAAGGCAAGTGAGGTACTGAGCTTGTCTTTTTTCCATCTTCTCTCTTCGCCTTCCTGCACTGTCTCTTTAAAATTCTTAAATCCTCATTCATCCAAGGCAGAGAAGAGGATTTTGGTATTTTAAATCTGACAGGGGCTATGGAGTCTAAAGTATTTGTGCAGGAGCTGTTAAAAACACTGAGACGCTCCTCAACGGTGAAGTTAACATCAAAATTAAAAGATGTGCTTAAAGCAATGAAGGCTTGAGAGAAATGAGGAGCACAGAGAGAATTAAGTGGGCGGGAGCGAATCAGAGTTGTGGGTTTGGGATCAAGAGAGAGAAGTGGAACCTGGAACAGCACTGCATTGTGATCAGAGACTGCAAAATCGATCAAGTTCACATTGTCCACACAGAAACCATATGAGAGCACAAGATCAAGTGTGTGTCCTTTGTCATGGCTTGGCTGCTTCACAGATTGAGACAAACTAAAAGAATTTAAAAGATTTATAAAATCAGAAGCAAATAAAGATGACGGCGGACAGCACACATGTATGTTAAAATCGCCAAGGATAAGAACTCTGTCATATTTTAAAATGGTGCCCAATAAAAACTCTGAAAATTCTTGGACAAAACCAGATTTACCTTTAGGGGTCTGTAAATTAAAATACACAGAATGGGTGATTTGCTCTTTAAAATAAATCCAAGACACTCAAAGGTGGAATATGATCCAAGAGAGAGTGGTGAACAGCTAAAATCATATATATATGTATATATATATAGTGGAATGCAGAAGTTTGGGCACCCCTTATCTCCAAAAGGCTTGAAGTTAGGGATGAAATATTATTTTTAAGGTTAGTGTATTATTTTTGTTTTGTTTAATTTAAGAGTGAAAAAAGACAACAGGAGCACCATGCAAAAGTTTGGGCATCCCAAGATATTTGAGCTCTCAGACAACGTTTACCAGAGTCTCAGACCTTAAAAAACATGTTAGGGCTCTGGCTTGTTCATTGTCATTAGGAAAGACCAGGTGATGCAAATTTATCATGCTTTGGGCTTGTGTTGCAGCCAGTGGCATGGAGGAATTCCAGCAAATTCTGGAAGCAATCACACCATCTATGAAAAAGCTGAAGATGAAGAGAGGATGGCTTCTACAATGGGACAATGATCCTAAACACACCTCGAAATCCACAAAGGACTACCTCAAGAGGAGCAAGCTGAAGGTTTTGCCGTAATCTTCACAGTCCCCCGACCTAAACATTATTAAAAATGTGTGGATAGACCTTATAAGAGCAGTGCATGCAAGACGGCCCAAGAATCTCACAGAACTAGAAGCCTTTTGCAGGAAGAATGGGTGAAAATCCCCCAAATAAGAACTGAAAGACTCTTAGCTGGCTACAAAAAGTGATACTTGCCAAAGGGGGCGCTACTAAGTACTGACCATGCAGGGTGGCCAAACTTTTGCTTCAGGCCCTTTTCCTTTTTTGTTATTTTGAAACTGTAAAAGATGAAAATAAAAAAAGTAATCTTGCTTAAAATATTGAAGAAATGTGTCACCTTTAACTTAATGCCTCTTGGAAATCAGTTTATCTATGACTTACTTACCTACTTACAGGGGTGGAGGGGTTAAACAAAACCGTCTTTCATTTCGGAGACTGCTGTTCATGTCCTGTGTAACACCAAAAGTCAGTGTTTAAATGTAACGTTATTCAGTTAACATACGGTTGTACCTAAGCACAACTGTTTCAACATTAACCCTGTGTTACAATGTGTTTCAGCTCATTGTCACATAAAAAACTATGATAACATATCCTCATAAAATGGTTTGTATGATGTCCTACAAGTTAACGCCCCACGAATGACATCATGTACGCAACGTTAAGTTACGCACTTAATGTGAAGTTACCAAGGTTAGAATCAAAATCCAGTATACTTCAATGATCCCTGAGGAGAAATTGTGATTCGTTACAGTAGCTTCAATGTAAAGAATAGAGCATTATAAGAAGAATAAGAGCATGAAATTGAAGTTTGTAAATATAAAATAGAAATGAAAATGTGCATTAAGAATTTAAATAAATTTGCATCATGCTACAGTCATAACACTAGTACTTAAAATAATAAAAATATTAAAAACAAAATTTACATTGCCACTGTGTTGAGGCTTTAAGTGTGACAATTTTAACTACAATATGTGCATTGTATGTTGAATAAATAAATACGAGGTGTTGGTGAAAATAAAGTAGTATATTGAAAAATATTGAATAATTGCACAGACCATTGCGGCAGTTGAATTATTGCACCCAAAAGATAATTATGAATTATAAATGCATTAGGTGAGCAAAGTCCAAAAGCCAGTCCATTTACTTGGCTGACACTCTCAGGGAGGAGTTGTACAAGTTTGGGCGAGTAACTTTACTATGGTTAGCGTTAGGAAAAGAAACATGGTGACAACATATCATAAAATGACTTAAAATTCTGCAGTTCCAAATACCAGTCTCTTGGGGGAAATTCCCAAGGTAAAGTCCTGTGTTTTATGACCCATTCAACATTTTCTTCTCTATTCTTTGCTCTCATCACCGCATTGGTCATGTGATCGCAGCCTTCGCAGATATGTAGATTAAACACAAATTACTGGCTCATGATTATGTAGGATATGAACGACATTTGGTTCATTTTAAAATGTACTTTTATAATGGATGATTGTAAAAAAAAAAAAAAAAAAAAAAGCACTGTAATGTATCCCAAAAATATATTTCTAAATGACAAACCAATAAACCCCACCCACCTTCAGTTTATCCAAATACAATATCTAAACAAAGTGAGTGAGTAAAAAGTCCCATAGTGAATGTAAAAATATATAAAGTAAAATACATGAAATTCAAGTCTCACTGCACTCTCATGTTTAAAGAAAATTATGTCTGAATTTGAAACTTTTACTATTTGAAGAAGAACCTAACAAGCGTGTACTCAACAGCTTTAAATGTCAGTCGGAGCTAACTCAAGTGTTCATCTGGTCACTACTATTAGATTAATAAGCTCGGCAGCTCACAGTTGGGTGATTTTATATTTGGATAATCAGGCTCAGTTGGCCTGGATTTTCCTTTTCTTTTTCTAAAAAGTTCAGAGGTTCCACATTAAACTTCCTCTGGTGTTGTGTTTGTGACTCGACCTTACCTCTGAACCCAGACCCAGTGTGACTGACTCAAATGCATAATGCATTTTTTTAGTTCAGGTCACATCATGTGACAGTGATTGACAGAGCCTCCTGCCAAACATACAGATACACAGCGCAGATAAGTGAGCTGGACCATTGACACCACTGTAGTCAGATTTTAAAACGTGTTGACTTCAAATAAGCGGTCTGCTCTGGCTGTTCTCAGTAGGCAGTGCTCAAAGGATTGTGGGTGGTGAGGTGACACAAAGAAAAAACTTACTTTATATATTCCCTGATCAAATAAAAGATTCATGGCTGATCTCAAAATGTAAAACTGCACCACTGAAGGCAAGACCTTATGACATTCATGGTGTCAGTGTTGGAGAGCTCATTTCTGTTCTGCATAACTGGAGCAAGAATATTGAAATACTGCAATCAGAGTATAAGTATACTATAAAACAAATTAAAATAATCAAGCAAGCAGTTGCCTTGAGGGGCTACACTAGAAAAACAGCTATTGGTTCATCCTAACGCATTCTTATACCTACGCTTTCTCAAGTCCCCAGGGTGTGATACTGATGACAAAAGCACCCACTAAATGACGCACAGCTGTCTCCTACAGTAGGTGAAACATGTTATAACACATAGTTAAAGTTGTTAGTAAGGTTTAAGAAACAAAACCGCTTGGTAAGGTTAAGAAAAAAACATCAAGCTTTCAGTAAAAATAAGACTGGATCAACTTGGTGGACGGACGGACGGACGGACGGACGGACGGAGAGACAGACAGACAGACAGACAGACAGACAGAGGCATCCCAAGAGCCATGCTTGTGTGGACATAAATAACTATAAGGGGTGCTGAGGTTTCACAATGTTTGGGAATGGCTGTGTTACAGTATTGGAACTAGGGCTGGGCAATATAACAACTGTGTACAATATATCAATACATTTTCAAGCAAGACATAGATTTAGACAATACCATTTATATCGATAAAGGGTCATCGAAGCACGTCAGCATTCTGATTGGTTGTCGCCGAACCGCATCTGAGCTCATTACCATAAAGTTAAATGAGTTTTAACTCCCCTGCGGACAGCTCCGGTCACTTTGGTAAGACGTGCAGCTGAAGACCAGGTCGCCCAAGTCGCCGGGCTCTCATTGAAACTTAATGACTTCCGCCATTTTGGAAGCTCTGGTCGCTGTTGGTTTGAACGTATAGTAAGAGAGACACAGAGCTGCCCCTCTGTTTGACATCTGACATCGGTCTATATGTTGCATGTGCTGTGCTAAAAAACTAGCAGCACAGCGATGTCACCATTCTTCTTGGTAACGCCTTGATGCAGGCAACAGATGTGCTTTTAAAAAATCAGGATCAGAATCAGAATCATTAAAGCTTTATTGTCGTAATCATCTTAGACGTTGCTCATACAACCAACAACACAACAACACAAATGCAGCGACAACACACAGGCGTTTTATATACAAGACATATACAATGCTGACAAAGTGTCTCTTACGCTTACCTTGCCTCTCTGTTGATGCTCTGTGCATAATAAGATTAATACCCTAAATAAATAAAAATATTTAAATCCTTTCCAGCACTATATTCATTTGAAAGGCCATTAAAAAAGACTTATCATGACATCTAAAATATGGCTTTGACTTGCAACATGTAGCCCATTTTCCAGAAAACACTGCGATATATATGATGTATCACCATTCAGCCTGAAAATACCAAGATATGAATTTCTGTCCATTTCGCCCAGGCCCAATTGGAGCCTAGTTATCTTTATTCAGTTTAGTTGTGAAGATAATTTTCTGACTCACTTGTGTTTTGGTTGTGTTTAGGTTCAAGGTACCATGTTCATCTCATAATGTAGCTCACAAGCTTTGTTATAAGTTCTCTTCCGGTCTCTTTCAGTTTGTCCTTCCTTCAGATGTTAAAACACCAAAGAAAAAAAAAGATTAAATGAAACTATAACTTGCTCTTGAGTGAAGAGGAGAGATCTGTTCAGCAGAATCATTAATCAGTGGGCTTTACCTTGAGCTCAGCACTGCACTTCGGGGGCATCTCACTATCCAGCCTTCGGCAGCATAAACACAACAGCTAATGCTGCTTCACGAGGGTGTTATTAAATCTGACGAGGCCTTCTTCCTGTAGCAGCGTTACCCAACCTGAACCCTCCAAAAAGTTCACAGAGCCACTGGTTGCCTGCGTTAAGGCCCTGCATCAGGACGGAAGAGTGTGAGCGCGTTGAGCCACAGAGTGGCTCAAATTGCCAATGCTGTGAAAAACTACAGTAGGAACAGCGGCATCAGCAGTTTCATCGCTGCTATTTCCAACAACAAGAGCATTTTCTCCGATAAGGCTTTGTGTCTCTGCTTGGTTCCCTTTCCCCACTGTGATGAACGGCGCTCCTCAAGGTCAACTCTGCCTACGGCTGGATCCAGGGCTCACACAAACACACACACACACATATACACACACACACACATACACACACACACACACACACACACACACAATCATTCACTTATGTTATGACCCTGCACACAATTGTAGTTTAACATAATAACACAACAGATCCTTTTATGTTTTTACCATATATAAACTTCTATGTAAGTACTAAAGAGGGCTGTACACTATTGAAGGCAGCGATCGTGCAATAAATAATAGTGTTTAATGCCTTCTGTACCTATTGTATGAACAGGCAGCATCCTTGTTTCTGTTCAAAGTTGTATTGCAGCTGCACTGCATATGAATAAAACACAAGCTTATCCTTCTACATGAGGGCCCTCGTAAACTTTGTTTCTGTCACTATATTCAGAGCTCATGGGCCAGTGCCTCTGTTATGAGCAACATATTTAGAAATTCAATGCAGAGGGCAGCCATCCCTCTGGAGGAAAGGAACAAAAACATCATATTGGAAAAAGAAACATGAGTATGCATGCAAATAGAAAATATTATAATGTTCCTATACACAGAAAAAACAAACAATGATTGAACAAAGCGTAGGCCCCATTTACACTTTTCAAGTGTTTCATATTTAGATACACTGTTAGCCTTTGCTGTGAAACCTACAGTTTATTACTTTAAAATGCCCAGTAAAATACCTTAAAAACATTGAACAGTATAAAACTGTAACATGCATTGCATCATGGGAGTTTTATTATAAACTAGAGTATATTACTGTATAATTTCATAAATGCGGTAGGATACTGTTCTCTTATGCAACGCAGATGGGTCCACAAAACAAAAACAGTTATTTACTACATAACTTACAGTAAACTACACTCTGTATTTTCTGGTAAGGTACTGTAGTTTGGATTAGGCGGGACAAGCATCTAAAAGCTGTTTGCCAGACGCCATTAACTTTAAACAAAAGAAGAGGACGAAGAAGACGGTGGGACAATTACAAATCAGTGATCAGCCTTGGTGGAGAGAGGCCACTCCGTTGCGGTAAGTTCAAATGTACAAGTTTAACATCTTGATTAAACCTGACCTGATCCAATATTTGCTTTTAGCATAACACTAATGTTACTCTGAATGATGTTAGCGAGCCTGAGATGTCCAGACAGTCATAAACGCTCCTTGCCGACCAACCTTAGCTAACGTTATGTAACTGTTCTTTTATTAAAATGTCTTTTAATAAGTGTGTGTGTGTGTGTGTGTGTGTGTGTGTGTGCGTGTGCGTGCGCGGGACGTATTCAGCGTAATGACGTAGTTGGCCGCGCATGCATGCGTTTCAAGACGGGAGGTAAGTCGTACCTGTGTCGCTCTCTGGTGATAAATGTTCATGTGAGTGTAATGTCCGACTCGTCCTGTGTGAGTCATGCAGAGACTTGAGTCCGTTAAATTAAGTTTTACTTTCGTCCTAGCGTTAGCGGTTAGCATGCTAAGTTAGCCTGTTAGCCTGCTTGCTGCTTTCGTCCCCATAGACATAATATGGCCGTCCCTCGCGCCCACTCTGCTCAGAAGAGCCAAGCTATTCACGTTTCTTGTCAAGTGAAGGATGATTTATAATCTTGTGTGTGCGTCTGTAACATTAATGTAATTCAATACCAGTGTGAACGCCTTGACTAAGTGACATGTTAATTAAAATGCTAGTAAAATATCTTAAAAACATTGAACGGTATAAGACTAACATACACATACACATCATGGACATTTTATTAAAAACTAGAGTCCATTACTGTATAATTGTATAATCAAAAATGCGGTAGGATACTGTTCTCTCAAAACGGTTGATTAATTACAGTAAACTACACTTTGTGCATTTTCTAGTAAGGTACCGTTGTTGATAACAGTTGTTAATCAGATTATTTTACAGTAAACAACAGTTTGTGTATTTTATAGTAAAGTACCACAGTTTGGTTTAGGCGGGACAAGTGATGCACCTAAAAGCTGTTTGCCAATGGTTATTAGAGAGAGAACGAGAGAGCCAACACGTCCTCAGCCCCATGGTGTGTGTTAGAAAGATGAGTACTAAAATACTTCCAGGTATTTCGGTGATGTGCAGTATTATTAGAATGTGATTAGCTTAAATATGACTCATTCTCTAATGGGTAGCAGAGCTTAGTAAAAAAAAAAAAAAAGAAACCGCAATTTGTGGCAGAAATATCAAGGTATTGAAAGGTTTTTTTGAATAAACATAAATAGACATGGGTTATTGAAAGTGATTGAATTTTTGAATGGTAATTTGTGTAAGAATTAAATTGAAGTGCTTTTGATATTTTAAGTGTTGCAGCCGAATCTATACGTTGCTTTATACATCTGTTTGTTTGTCTTGTTGTTTGTAGCATCAGGAGGCAGGAAACGTTCATTCCAAGTAACGGGGTGTGTACCAGGCTCCAAGAGAGTCCAGGCAGAGAGAGGAACCTTGGAGGGTGGCCATGTGCTCTGCTGGGCTGTCTAACTTTGTAAAGGTGTGTGTAAGAAGGAATATAAATTGGAAGTGCTATTGATATTTTTAGGTGGCACAACCAATTATATACAGTATGTTGCTTAATGTGTGTGTCTGTTTGTTTCTCTGGCTGTTTGTAGCATCAGGAGGCAGGACGTGACCTTCCAGAGAAGCAGGCGCGTACCAGGCTCCAGAAAAATCCAGGCGGGAGAGTGGAACCTTTAGACTGGCCACAAGCCTCTGGCACTGGGCACTGGGCTGTCTAACCAGAGCATCAGATAACGGTAAGTTCAAATGAAATGTCTTGATTAAACCTGATCTTCTTGGTGTTGGTAAGGCAAGGCAGTCATGTTAAAGGAAAACTTTAGAAGCCTGAGTCCAAGGACATGACATGAAGGAAAATGAATTTGAATTTACTGTGTGACTATCGTTTCATCAAGAGTCTCGACTCTGATGAAGACGCACCTCTGCGTCAAAACGTTAGTTACACAATAAATTAATATTTTGCTTTTATTCCATGTGCTTCGGTGTCTTTGGACTCAGGGTTCCAAAGTTTTCCTTTCACATGAGCATGGTATATCTTTTATAAATCTTGAAACTCTTGCTATACTATTATGTGTACAATGTACTTTACTTTTAAGTGGTTCAGATTTTTTAATTATTTGAACTTGATTCTTTGTGGTGTTCCATTGTGGAGTACTAGGACACATGTATTGTATCAGTTCAGAAAAAAAGCAAAATCAATGAAGTGGGTCAAGAAATATTTGAAGAACTAATTTATTGTTTTGTTTTTTGTCTTAAAGATTCTTTGTGAGAATCAACCCAGAGGAGGGAAGCAAATGCACGGCTAAAGTTGGCACAAGCAGGAGGACAGGAGCGGTGGTGAAAAGAAAGACGTCAGCTATGAATTCTCGCGTCACAACCTTTCTCCGACACCTCACAGAATTCGAATGGAAGACTTTGAACTAGGTAAGTATACTGTGCACGCACACACACACACACACACACACATGAATGCTATCTATAAATTTCATAGGTAGGAACTAGGGATGGGCATCAATTTTCGATTATCGATGATTGATTGTTAAGGCTTTTGATTGATCACAAATAATTTTGATCAATAGTCGCGGCGGGGCCTCGTAGTCATGGCGGCTCGCCAGGCGGGGGGTCTCGTAGTCATGGTGGCTCGCCGGGTGGAGGGTCTTGTAATCACGGCGGCTCGCCGGGCCTACAAGACCCCCCGCTGGACCTATGCCAGGCAAAAAATCATAAACAGACGGAGGCTCTCATCACTCTCCAAAGCCTCGGCGGCTTCCCTTGAGGCGTCTGAAAACACTACACCATTGAAAGACGGAGGTTTTGCTGAAAACTGAAGCCTGTAACCTCTGGCTGGCAATGGTTGTAAACACCCAGGGGTGAACTGCGCATGCGCGCCATTCTTCCTCTTTGACCTCGGGGGTTGAAGCTCAAAACCGTGGCAGCTGTGCTCTCTTGCGGCGACAGTCTACACTGCACTCTTTTGTTTTCTCTCTTTTGAAATACTCGCTTATCAATTAATCGATAATTGATGGTTAATTTTTTTTGATGATCGAATAATGAATTTTGATCGTTTGCCCATCCCTAGTAGGAACACTGCCAACCATCTCACACATTCTGAAATGTGTGGTTGTGAAGAACAATCTTCATCTATACAGTGATGCAACCTTGTTAACAGGGGAAAGATGTGTGTTTGTCTAAATCATATTGAACACCAGACAAAATCTTCAAAACAAATTAAAGGGATAGTGCACAGAAAAATGAAAATTCAGCCATTATCTACTCACCCATATGCCGAGGGAGGCAGGTGAAGTTTTAGTCCTCACAACACAAATGACTGTTTTTCCAAACAACTTTTTATGTGATTTTTAAACACATCTTCTCCATCTAACTCTCTCCATTTACATCAGAAAGACACTCTCCACTGAATAATATACATCAATATTTTCAGTAATACATTCTTACTGTAAAACTGTATAACAGTAAGGATACTGTAAGGATTTAGTTACACAGTAACTTATTGGCAGCACTGTTCCCTGCTTAATACTGTAGCAGCTGTTTACTGTAACTTACTGGGAGCACGATTACCTGCTTACTTCTGTAAGCAGCCATTTACAGTAACATACTGGCAGCACTGTTGCCTGCTTAATACTGTAGCAGCTGTTTACAGTAACTACTGTAACAGTCGTTTACAATATTAAGCAGGCAACGGTGCTGCCAGTATGTCACTGTAAAAAAGCAAGGAAACGGCTAACAGTGTAGGATTCAGATGTGATTTAGGAAGCCGCGGCCTCAGAGGGGAGTTTGGCATAGTTAGTGTCCCCCTCCACTCAAAAATGTGCTTTTCTTCTGTTTACGTCCCCTAAATTGTCTGACCTTGACTACACTGACTTGTATCTGTGCAAAGTTTGTCACTAGAGAAGTGATTTCACATTTGTCTACTGAAGGGGGTGATGTCTAATACCCGAAACCTCGCCCTCAGAGCAGACTGTCAGTACAGAGAGCAGAGTTAGCATTAGTGTAGCAAAAGTTTTCATGGCAAACATGGTAGAGTGTGCAGGTTTTGGACGTAAACTGGACCCTGGAGCTTCCTTCCACCAACAAAAAAACCCATCATAGCAGACAGGGCTGAAAATTAACACCCACCAAGCACCAAATGCGGATAGATTTTCCATTTGGCGACTAAATCTCGGAAGGCTATCCGCCACTATGGCAGGTAAATGTTTGTACCAAAGTAGTCATGTAATAAATTATATATAATAGCTATTTGATGGTGGCTAATAGCAGACCAGCGCTCTGTTTGTTGTGTGTCATACTTAAATTGCTCCCCGCTGCATCAAGGAACCTGTAGGCTAGTCCTACTCGGAGGATGCGCACATAGGCATATCGCGCGCCTAGATCCATGATCTGCTGTTAGTAGCAAGCAAGCTATCACTGCGGGAGTCATGTGGCGACATTTACCAGGTGAAGGTAAACCAGCTACAAAACGAAAAAACACAGAGGAGGACTAAACTGAAGCTGTAACGTTACAGAAAAAAAGAAAGTTTTGTGAGACATGGAGGTTCGGCGATAACGGCGTTTCAAGAAGTTGGCTACACTACGATGCTGAGGGTGCAGTAATAAGCTGTAATGTATGTCGGCAATATGCTAAAGAAAAAAAACGTAACAACTCGTTTGTCATCGGTAACAAAACGATGAAGCTGGAGAACATCCGTGACCATGAACGCAGCAAGTGTCACACAGCCTGTGTGGTTGTGTCCCACGGTCAGTCCGAGCCCCTCCTCTCGACACTTGCCGTGACGGCACTCACAGCCTCTACTTTAAGCTTGTATTCAACATAATACTGTATTATCTCAATGAAAAGTACTGAAACAAATGTATATGTGACAGAAAAAGGCAATTCAATATTTTGGCTGGTAAAAAATATGCTTGGCCGGTGGATTTTTTCATCTACCAGTCCCCTTGGCCGGTGAGCCAAAAAGTTCATTTTCAGCCCTGATAGCAGATATTATTGTTGTATGTTTTTTACAGCCACTAACACTGTGTCAGCAACAGTTAGCTTACAAGCTAACAAACAACATAATAACATGCTAACGACACTTACTGTTTTGGTATCTTTGCTAATTGCTGATTTTGCAGAACAGACTTTTCATATGAGTCTGGCTCTGACTGAGGCTCAAACATGTAGCTGAATTTCTTTGATGTTCCCCTGCAAATCTAATGCTAATGCTCGGGCTAGCCTTAGCTATCTTGATGAGCACAGCTCTTTTACTGGTCAACCTTACTGCTAGTTACACTGGAGAAAGCAAAGGTGGCGTCGGTGTGGAGCAGAGGCCAGATCCAGAATTTCACAATGAAGAAGAGCAAGGTGTTTCTTCTTCTTCTTCTTCTATTTAAACAAAATATGAATAATAGCAGGGTTTTTACAGACCTAAAGGGTCGTAATATACTTGCTGCAAACAACGCAAACGTGACAGCGTCATGGCTGCCATGCGTGATCTGCGTTCGTTTGATGTGTCGAACGCACATCTCAACGCGAGGTACCGCGACGCGTGCGCGAGATGCAATATTCGCATAACCGCTAGAGGCGCTGGTGCGAATGCACACAGTGACCCGACCGGATGATCAGACCAGACCCAGACAGATCGCTTCCGGGGCTATGGCGGAAGCTTTTGAAGAGAAGCTGACAGACCTGGTGCAGAACTACCCACATCTCTATGATGTTTCGACACCGCTACACAGTGACAGGCATGCTTGTCAAAATAGTTGGTGACAGATTGGTGGGGTTTTAGGGATCGATGCAGAAACCTGTCAAAAAAAAAAAAGGGAGCAGATCCGCGATGGCTATGTGCGCACCAAGAGGAAAATGCAGGAGAAGCAGAGTGGAGATGCAGCAGATGATGGGTTCTGCCCGGCGATAGTGAAACGTCATGGCGGGCTGCAATGTTTTATTACCCATCGCACCACCGACACCAATTTCCCGGTAAGTGTTTATATGTTTGACATTGGATGTTTATTTGTCACATATACAGAGATGCAGTAGCAAAACATGTATTGAAACGTCTGTTTAGCTGCTCAACTCTCCTGTGCAGGCATGTCAAGGGGGTGGGGTCATTAAAATATTTAGACCACGGATATTTGGGGATGTAAGTTACCACCTGCAGCCCAATGTGTAGGCCTATATGCCCATTGATAAAAAAAATGCATTTGAGTTAATTTGAAACTATGTCCAATATTTAGTTTACATTAGTAGGGAACAGAGGGGTCAGGTGTGAGAAAAACAGCACACTGCATTACAAAGAGCTACATTTACTGTACTCTGCAAAGAATTTTAATATTTTCAATATGACACTGTGTTTATAGATACTTGATGAAGAGCCTTCATCAGCTGGTTCCAGCTCTTCTGCGGGTGCCACCACCCCAGGCCCCACCACATTGTGTGTACCCTCCCCTGCACTCCTATACACTGTTACACACTACAAACAACTTTGCACAGTATTGTGAAGTGCCTTAAAGTTTAGTTGTGTTTAATGTCATTGTTTACATTTTTTACATTCTGCATTGTAATTGTTTACATTGTTGTTTACATTGTAATACATGAACTATTTCTTCAAAACCAACTGTTTCTATTGTTTTATTTGCACTCACATACGGTCTCACTCACTCTCACACACAGTCAATCAAAAAGGAAACAGACAGAAACTACACTCACATGTAGAGCTGCAACAATTAATTGAATAATCGATGACTAATCGACTACAGAATTAATCGCCAACTATATTGATAATCGACTAATAGTTTTGAGTCTTTTTTTAAAGTAGAAAAAGTCCAAATTCTCTGATTCCAGCTTCAGTTGGCGATTAATTCAATAGTCGATTAGTCATTGATTAATCAATTAATTGTTGCAGCACTATTGTCTATATGCACAGTAGCTTACAAACAGTAAAACTACTGTTCCATGTTTGTTTATTTCACTTCTCCTCCCAAGTCTGTGACGCAGGAGAAGGAATGCTACAGTTCGGGTTAGGGTAAGACAGTTACTGCATATAGTCATTAAAATGAGTAAAGTACAGCCACAAATGTTCTGTTACCACATCGATCAAACCTGTTTGCAATCTGCTGTGAAACACACACAAAAAAACTAAAAAAAAATGGAACAATATTGGAAATGCTGCTGCTGAGAAATAAACTTGAAGACACTAAACTTCTGAAACACTTCCAGCGGCTGTTCAAACTGCGACAGAGCAAGATCAAGCCATGGGGCAAAAGAAATGCAACAGAGCTGCATCCAGTGGAAGGATCAACATGTGGAAAAAAAGTCCCTTCCCTTGTTCTATAATGGATGAGTATATTAGGTTACTGAGTTGAGTTAAAATGCTGTCTGAAACAGACAGAAACTACTCCAAACTGTACTGCGGTAGTGTGCCTCGCTGGAGGACAATGTCCTGATGGGCAAACCTGCCGGCTGGCGTCTGAAAGTGTCTTAACAGACGGCTTTGCACCTCACAACCTAGCCGAGTGGCTCGGTCGGCTGAAAGACGTCCAGTGGGGAGGAGGTTAGTATCTTCGGCAACATCTTGCCTCCACTCACCAGGTGTATCATCAGAATCGATGAAGTTGCCAGGGACATACCTAGAGATGTAACGGTATGAATAATTCATATCACGGTTATTGTGACCAAAATTATACACAGTATAAATCATTATTATATTTATATATTATAATATTATTATTATTATTATCATCTGAAATCATTTTGCAAAGTTTTATTTCGAAAAACACAAAAAATAACGAGCACAACGTACTTTCTGTTGGAAGAAACATTAAAATAATAACATAAATAAAATAAAATGAGCAATAAGCAGTATCACGATGATTTTTTTTAAAGTGCCGTAATCAAACACAATTTTAATGATTCAAAAAATGCATCAAGTTGAATCCTTGCACATACCAAAAAAGGAAGCAGTCAGAGTTAAATGCAGGACAAAAACTTGAAAAACCAAGGTAGCTCTGTTTTAGAAAAAAGTTAAAAAGCCTTTATTGTGGCATGGCTGGTACAAAGTTAAAAAAAGGGACCAACGGTTTCAGCTCCTCAAATGAGCCTTCATCAGGGTTGATGAAGGCTCATTTAACTCTGACTGCTTCCTTTTTTGGTATGTGCAAGGATTCAACTTGATACATTTTTTGAAGCTGCTTTGCACCCTCACCAAAGAGCACCTGTTTTACTGATTTTACTTGAAGATCCACGCAGCGCTTCCACCCCTTTTCTCACGATTTTAATGATAAGCTACAGGGTGCCTAACTGTAAGTTGAATAGATACAAACTGTCCTTTATACCTACCTCAATCAAACTGTTCAATAATGCAAGATAATGTGTGTGTGTGTGTGTGTGTGTAGGGTTGCGAGATGATAGGATTGGAGACAATAAAGTAACTAAACTAATTCACATTTGAAACGGTAATACTAACTGTTGGGAATTTTATCGCAGTTTATCATTGTACCGGTAGCCGTTACATCCCTAGACATACCTTGCCCGTTCGGCCTGGGAAGATGAGCAGAGAAAGTTATGAAGGGCCACACATGCTTTACTGACATCTTCTGCTGTCTCCAGGGCGCACTCCATGGCCTTTCCAAAAACCCACCTTGCAGCAAGAATGCCAAAGGCATTTTCTACCACCCTCCTGGCTCTGGAATGACGGTAGTTATATGTCCGCTGCTCAGCAGAGAGCTTTGTGCCTGTTAATAGATAATGAACAGTGATTAGGATGTTGTCTTCAGGTCATATAAAACTAAGGAGAATAGAAAACAAACTCACCTGGATACGGTCGCATCAAGTTGACTTTTAAAGGGAAAGCCTCATCAGTAACAAAGACAGGGGGGCAGAGTACCTCACTCCCAGGTAAAACAGCTGGAGGTGGCAAAGACAGCTTGCCCTGAAGGAGTTGTGAGCCAAAGCCACTTCTGGAGAACACGCCAGCATCAATCAGCACCAATGTCCACAATGGTGAACCGGTAACGGGCATCACAGACTGCCATCAGGATGAAGCTGAAGTACTCTTTATAGTTATAAAAGGCACTTCCACTGTTGATGGGGGCACAGATTCGGACGTGCTTTCCGTCTATCGCCCCCACGCAATTAGGAAACTGCCACATGCCGAGGAAATCCTCCTGGATCTGTCTCCATTGCTCATCACCTGGGTATGATGAGAGAGGAGGAGTGTACACCAGTGTTGGTGAGGTGCTGACCAGCGACAAAGGCACAAAAACTTTTTGCACACTCATAGACCTGATGCAAAAAAGGGATTTATTAAGCTACCGACGTTTCGACTACACAGTCAAGTCAAGACAAGAGAGCTCTGTCTCCACCTCGGCTCTCACGTGGTGGCTCAGAGGTGGAGACAGAGCTGCACTTCCATTTGGACTGCCCAAACTATGCAGGAATAAGAAAATTGTACTTCCCCAAATTCAGAAAGATAGATCAAGACTTTGTAAACCTCACATCAAAAGAAAAACTTTGCTACATTCTTAAAGGAGTGTGCCACTACTGCAGCTAAATGTGTGTCAGAATGTCATTTTTCAGACAAGATACACTGTCACATAGAAGTTGATTGTATTATTGATCTATTGTATATATTTTAATGCCATTTTTACATATGTTATTGATTTGTAAGTAGCTCTGTCTTGCTTTGGCAATATATACTTTTGTATTTCATGCCAATAAAGCACCCTTGAATTGAATACATTTAAGTAGTAGTAGTTCAGGTTTTTGGACATGAAGTTGTGTGAAACGCTGACCATCTGTAGCTCTGATGTGACGGTGTCACTACTCTCAACGAGCTTCCTGCTCTGAGAAATCGCCCGTAGCTTACCGGAGAAAAAGTAGTTCTGAAGATGTACGGGAGACACGTAACCAAAAGGTTTTAAGCTACAAAAAAGTATGCATGTGTTTTGTTAGACTATTTCAATAATTTTAAAACTTCCCCGCATTACGTCAGACCTTGCTATCAATTGGGACTATTTTCTGGCCAGTATCACTCCGCCGTGCAGGCCCGCAAGACAGCACGGCAACAGAAATCAATAAGACAGTTCATCACCACGCCGTGCAGGTGCGCAGGATAGCAACGGCTAACGAAAACTTCATCGGCTGTTTCCAACAGAGAACCAGTAGGCTATTATTAGTGAGGAAAAAGATGTACTAGCCCCATATATATATATACCTACTACTACAGCGCGAACACCAGCTCAGGCTCACGACACACCCTCGTCAGCTGCTGTAGGTAAACAGAGGAATACCAAAATGCTGCGCATATATATATATACATATGCATAAATAGGGGGTCAGTGGATCTTGATACAGAAGGAGTTGGCAGTAAGTCACATGAGTCCAAAGAAGGAGTCAAGGGATTCAGAGGTTTAGTCAACAAATCTACTTGGGTAGGATTACAAAAACAGCATGGTTGACTCATGTAACAACGTCTGATGTGACAAAATAACTCAACGCTGACTTTTAATTTAACCTGGTATGAACCTCCTGGGTCAAATTCCTGTGCTTGTTGGACCCTTCCACCTTCCCTTGCATCCACTCTAAGCAGACTCTCCTGCTTTTTATACTACTTCTGTCTCTATGAGCATGTAATAATGACGTGGATGAATCTACATTTGAGCTGGTTGAAAGCCCAGTGGGTCTCCTTAAGTGTGCCCCCAGCGTGACTATAATGACACCAGGGACACTGCCCTAATGACATATTTTGATGCCCTGGGAGTGAGACTAGGCTGGTGTAAATGACGAAATAGATACAATGCCATTTTAACCAATCCAGCCATACACACAGGGTGTATAATGTCTTGCATATCACTCATGCTATACAACCTTTTTTTGTGTGTTTTACATGTGAACCTACAGTGATTGCTTTTGGAGCTCTGAGCAGTGCCAAAATGTGGGTGACTTCCACTCAATACTGTGCCTTAACACATCCTGTGTAAACAAGGAAGAAGCGCTGCTGCTGCTGCTGCTGCTGCTGCTCTGTCAATGGTGTAAGACACAGGAGACTGCTGTTTGATTCCCATTTCTTATCAACTGAAAACTTAACCAAAATAGCTTAACCTAAGCCAAGTGTAGTGATCTTTTCTGTCATAGAGCAGGCACAAGGTACGAGCAGCCTACTGTTTTTGTGGTTCACTTAAATATTTAGATTTATATAAATATTGACCCATGTATCTATAGAGAGAGTAAACACCAGTGCTGCTTCACAAATGCAGGTTAAAAAAATTGCTCATGTTAACATATCATACTTTAATGAATGGTCTTTGCAGCTCGTAGTTATAACTGGCAGGCGTTTATGTAATCACTCTATAAATTCTGTGTATTTTATTCTGTTTTTCAAATATGTTAAATTCACTTCAATAACTTCAAGGTATTTTTTGGTTTATGTTGCAATTATTTGACTCAATTGGATGGAAATCTTGTATGTTATAAAAATTCATGAACCTGAATAAATAGGCTAAACAATTTCTGTAGTGTAAGCCTATGTGCCAAGGCTGAGCCTTGGACAGCCTTGGCCCAGTTTAACCTCTAGTTGTCTGCATCTGTGTATTTGTGTGTGTGCACTTGTGCGTGGGGCAGGTTAGGTCCCAAGAAAAAATTATTTGCACCGAGGCCAATCACAATAATGCTCCGCTGCTGTTTGAAGCAATCAGATAGTAATCTGTATGAAATCCTTGTTGGTTGCATTTCCACTTGGCTTTTTTTGTTTCAGTTACTACAGATATCTGATCTGGCTAAAACACAAAGTGTCTAAGTGTAAATGAGGTGTTAATGGCCTCATTGTGGATATAAAAGCATGATTGCTGTCTTCCAATAAACACCTCTGAAGCTCAAAAATGATAAGCGAGTGCCAAGCTTTTGTATCAATTTATGGGCCGAGTGTTCCCTCCTGGTGCCTGTAATCATGATGTGAAGATGAAGTCATGTGGGGGCAGAGGGCCCTTTACCAGGCATCAAAGTCCTACAAATGTCTTCCCCACTGGCAAAATAAGCCGTCTCATTAGTTAAATAAGTTGTGAGCATATTGATTAGAGGCGTTTAATTTACCTCACCTCTCTGACTTAGCAGAGAGGGCCTAAAGGAAGGAGAGAGAGGCAGGCTGAGTTCAAAGCATAGAAACTACAGATTAGAGCAAGAGCCTTAAACACAAAGTACAGCTAAGGCTGATGGGAGTGTAATTAGTTTTGCAGGTACATAAGCCAACACATTGGAGGCATTATAATCTTGACCTGATGGTGCCACTGGATGAAAAATCATGGATCATCAATGTCAGTACGATACATCCTCCAGGCACCATCCATACATATCTGTATCAAATATAATGCTAATTCATCCAAGAATTGTTTAAATATTCTAATAAAAGCCATGCAATGTAAGTCAGTGAGCGTGTTCTTCTGGGGACCACGAATGCCTGTATGAAATCTACTGAATGTGTTTCAGAAAAGGACTGTCTACTTGAATTTCAGCTCATTACACTCCATTTCTAGGCGGATGGGATTCAATTTCCCACAACCACTCACCAGAGACCAACGTATCTACCTGAATCTAAAGTCATTTTAGGTCCACAAAGATTGGTAGCCATGGCAACGTACTTGCTGGGGTTTTAAAGGTGGGAACAAACAATTTAACTTCAAAAATGGTTGTTATTACCCATTATTAGTTCCTGCCATAGACTATAAAATAATGGACCAAGCTACTGTGATGTCACCCATTGGTTTGTGGACTCCCATTTTGAAGTCTTGAGTTTGGCATTTTGGCTAACCATCACCATGGTCACCATCTCAGTTTTTTAAAGTGATAAATGACCATTTATAGACAAGAGGATGGAGCTGTGGAGGATGGAGGAATGGATCGGATAGCCTGTCACTCAAAGCAGCCGCATCCTTAATTACAATTAACTTTAGACCATCATAACATTTTAACAGGTGAGTTCACCCAAATCCACCCCCCGTATAGGCATCATGAATGGAGAAATTAGCTATAGAGACCAAAACTGTTTTTTGTACCAGACTGTAACCATGTTTATTTCTGCTGTAAATTTGGGCATTTTAACATTAGTGTCTGTAGGCATTGACTCGCTCTTGGGGCCAGCCTCAAGATGCCATAAGAGGAAAAGTAGTTTTTGGCACTTCCATGTTAGTTTCATTTTTCCGTTCATTTTGCTGCTTGGATCCATCACACCGCTTGACAACAGCATTGGTCCCACCACTGGCGTTGAGTGGCTAATCGTTAGTCCAGTCATGATGCCCCACAAATCAGTCAACTTGGGGGAGTGGGAAGATTCAAAGGTCTGGACCTGTGGCGTAAGGTTGTGACAAGAGGCCCCAGTGCACGCTATTGTGCACGAATTGTCTCATCACATGATCAAACAAAGACTTAAAATTGGATGACATCAATATATCACCCAGCAATCATTATTGGATCTGTATATGACAAAAAATACAAAAGACAATAAGAAATTATTCATTTAATTTAATCCTTTTGTAGTTTATTTGTAGTTTATGTAGAATAAGCATATAATTTTGTTATAGATGCTACTGACTATTTAAAAAAAAAAAAAAAAAAAACATTATAGAGATGTGTTTGCCTTTTTCAAGGGCCTATTTAGCAAATGGCATTGTTTTTAATTTAAAAGTTTGTCTTTGAACAAAGGCATATTTCTATGGCGGCAATCACTCATAAAGGCCCATTCTCTGCCCAACACATTGTTGGAGGGCCCGCTTTCTCTATGATATTTACTCTCTGATAATTACTTATCATGCCACTATCACAAACAAAAAAACAAAATGGTTGATGTCTGCATTCCCTTATGCTAATGAACTGATCTCCCAGAACATGCATCCAATAACACAAAATTCACAAAAAGTCTTTAAATTGGATGAGAACAAATCACAGAGTTTGCACAACTTCCACAGATCAGACAGAGTTTTTTTTTCCTCTTGTTTTGTTGGTACACACAAATTTAAGAGAAAAACTAAGAAAACATTTGTGAATGAGGCCCAATTAATGCTTTGCAGATTTTAATACATACCCTCAATGTCTGTCTCGGTAAGTGGTTTAGAATGCTGGGATGATATTCTGGCAAAACATCATCCTACATTCTCATATTGCAAGACACCCTCCCTTGCTCTTCTTCGCAAATTAAGCATGGCCATTTCTAAACATTTACATAATATACTCAAAATAGCCCACGCAAGTCAGTCTACATGCTGCAAGCACACACGTTGCATTATCAAAGCCTCATGCCAATCTCAGAACACATGAAACACTGCTGCTCCCTGAGAGCTCGAACACAGCTTATCCTCCCCGTCCACGTCCATCCAGTGGTCACCAGGACAAAATATGGCTCAGAGGGACAGATGGACAGAAGAAAATGCTGTCTGTCACCACTCGCTTGTCCAGCTTTCTTAAGTTGCTACTAATCAACAAAGAGCCTGTTGGGGTTACAGCCCTGGGGAAGCCTCAAGCTATTTTCCAATTAGTGTCACCAGAGAGACAAATAGGAATTCTACACAGTGCACTCAGGGAAGAGAGTGAAAACAAGAAGGGTGGAGGTGAAAGAGAGGGGGATGAGCGAGAGAGAGGATGAGACTGTGCTTTGCTGAAGAGCACATTACAAGGGGAGAGAGAGAGAGAGAGAGAGAGAGAGAGAGAGAGAGAGAGAGAGAGAGAGGGGAGGCAGGCCAAGAGAAGACCAGTGAAAGATGTCGGGGCGGGTATCTCTTTTCTCTGGGGTGAGCAGATTAAACGATTGTGACAGCAATTTGGGCAAAACAACATTCGTAGCCGAGACAGACAGATAGACAGTGGGCCAAGGCCTGTCTCGAAAAATAGTCATTCATTACTGCGGCCATTGGAAGGGAATGCGGAGACAGACAGGGCTCCAGCTCGGCAGTATCAATTAACTGTGGCTCGCTTTGTATGCCAGGGCTGTGTATGAAACTCGACAGTCCTCCACCAAGTTCTCACAGCTTTTTAAGATGCAAGCCCTTTCTATCAAGCGCTTGCAGTTCTCCTCCAGCGGCTGCAGCAGCAGCTCCACGCACCTGCATCAAAAAAACAAAGGCACAGTGACTCAGCTGGTTCATTGAGAGATGTGTGAGCAGACTGGGTAAAATGAAGGTCACGGTGTGTGCAGAATGATGCCATTTCTCCTCCCTGCACCTTTTGAAGTTCCACTGCATGTCTCTGATTATTAACCTGTGTGAGTAATGTGCTTTCTCACTCACACTTTATACAAAGTGAGAGCAAGTTGGTGATCAAGAAAGTAGATGCCATAAATATCAGATCAGTGGATCCGAACCATTATCCACATGAGAGTATTGATCATAGTGCAGACCTAGAAATCCTCAGGGCAGGCTAGATCCGGTCTTTTGCATCTTAAGGCCCAGACATACCAAACCGAACTATTCTGCCCTCCCTGAACGTTGGTGTTTAATTTGGCAGATAGGTAAACAGCTCTTTAAATAAGTGACAAATATTTCGAGGTCTTGTCAGAAGTTTATTGCCTCCCACATAAAGGCACTGTAAAACTACATAAAACACACAAAAAAAGAGAACATTAAGTCAGGTTTTAAATCACAAACATATTCAGTACATTATTCGGCATAGTTTACAACCATCAGTAACTCAAAATATAGCTAGCATTACTGCCACAAAATGTGGAAAAATAATGAGCGCATGGTCCGCTAGCATAATGCTAACACATAATATAAATCTCCACAGACGGGCTAACAAATTAGCATCAGTGCCGCAACATTACAATGACAAACAATAAAGTTCAAGTGAGCTACTTTACGTAACATAGTTAAATAAACTCAAAACAATGTGCTAATACTTACATGTTTCTTGTGCTCTAATAAACTTAAACTGTGTTGTTGTGCACTACTGCAAGCCTGCTTATTCTTCTTAAACACAACAATGAACAGATAGATCAACTTAAACTCAACTCATGCTTCACCTAGTGGTGTGGTGCAGCTGCTGCATCAAGAGAGGCGGCACACAAACCTTTAGAGAATTAGTGGCAATGAAGGCCCCCTGTTGCATCACCTGACATCATTGTGTCTTGGCAATCCTTGAGGGTCCATGTCATTGGTCCGACAGCCCATTGGTCCGACATCCCATTAGTCCAACGTCCCGTTGGATTTGTGTACCATAGAGGATCAGCAAACGCAACAAAAGTAGGCTACTGGTCGAGATACAAGTGTCGACTTCGGAACAATGGGTTTAATATGGTCGGAACAATGGGATGTCGGACCAATGGGCAGACCCCATCCTTGAGAGGAACTGCCCACTGGGGAACTGTCCTGAGAAATACTTACTTTAAGGGCTTTTTTCAGTTTGCATTTGCACCATACCATTAAAATGAATGTCAGAGTGACGCTTGCATTAACTGTTTAACTAATTTGGCAATTAGCTTTCAAACATACTGATGTTGGTTAGGTGCAAGATTTAACAAATGTTAGAGTAAGCAACCCATTCTTTACTTTTTTAATAAAGTTATATATCACTAGCTACATTACTGGTAGGCCTATAGATTTTCTTTATAATTTGCTAAGTATGCAAAGAACTGCTAACCTTCTGCAGAGACTCTCACCAGAGTATTGCAGCTTGTGACGTCGCTTGCGATAGCCTACAATCGTCCCTAGTTCTTGCATTGTGGACACAATTAAAAGGGAGGTTCGTAGAAGTATATAAAAGTTCCTAAAATGCCCAATGTTTCAGACACATTAGAAGATCATATAAATACAGGAGGTGAAAAAATTTTGAATCGCAAACTTATCACTGTAATATATATTTGTCACATGGATGGAGTTCACAAAAATTTCAAAAGAAGGGGTGGCACTTTACAAAATGGTACACAAAAATGTGAGCAGTTACTAAGGAATGACCTGATAATTAATGAGTAGTTCCTGAATAACTGTGATTCAAGTACTAAATGAGCTGCTTTTTCAGAACATAAGGGTGGTGCAGATGGATGTAGCATGTTAGTGACGCCCCTCTGCTCTCATATACTGTAATGTTTTTTCTTTCTAAATTGTAGCGCTACAATTCACCACGCGGTCATAACACAATCTGACAGCCTCAAATTTATATCATACTGTGTGACAAGATTTTATTAGACCCATCTCGCACAGTGTGACATGCAATAAACGTACACTGTCTTTGTTGTCACACAGTCTAAAGACATCTTTAGTTGTTGTAGTGGTAATAACATTAGTTTTACCTCTAATCTCAGTTGCATGCTCTCTCCATGTCTTTACAAATTACAACTCCATACTGCCCACGCTGCTGACAGTTAGTTTCTCTAATTATATGTCAGGGGTGGGGTTGGGTGATGAATATGATGTTGCCTCGTACTCCATGCTCCCAAAGTAGTAGAAGTAATAATAGAACTATTTCTTTTGGTCTTGTCACTAAGGTAGATGCAAAGACGAAAGGAATTAGATCCAAATGCAGACAGACAGCGTGGACGGGAACAGTGCAGAGGTTTATTGAAGGTACAATATATAAGCTTACTGTCAATGAGAAACATTGATTGACAGATCTAGAGGCCAGAATTACTGCATTTTCTCTGAAAAAAATAAATGCTGTAATGAACAGGATCAACTAAGTATACATATTATTTACTTACTGAAACAAAATAATTTACTGTTGTAACTATAAGTGCCTTGTTTCTGTCATATGAGATCAGGGTTCCTAACCGTTTTGAGCCACATGCTGTTTTATATTCACAGTTTCATTGTGGACCAGCTGACTGAGGAATGAAGGCAATGGCCTAATTGCTGAGCATAATTGTTCTCCACGCTCCATGCCCCAGTACACACACTGGAAGATACAGCGTCCTATTATTCTGTTTGGTTCACAAACATCATACACAAGCATTATGATTTTGCCAGGCATGATCTCTCTTTGTTACTCTATCTTTCTCGATTTCCTTAAGTAAAAATAAAATCAGATACACATGTGATATTAAACACACAAACACACACACACACACACACAGACATTTATATATGTTTTGATTCATGTTATTAAACACACACACACACACACACACACACACACACACACACGCACACACATATTTTGATCCATTTAGTTGAATTATATTTACCTCTGCAATAAGTAACACCTTTGCAGGGAATATTTTTCACCATTTGCAGGTGTAAATTGGAGTTTTGCAGATGTTTTCTCTTTCTTTATTCTACACTTTATATAAATATGTGTGTGTGTGTGTGTGTGTGTGTGTACATATATATGTATATATATATATATATATATATATATATATATATATATATATATATATATACATACATATACATATACGTATACATATATATAGACGAATTCGGCAAGCGATTTGTGTATACCGCCATCTTGCGGCGGCGCCATTGCTGCGGTGACATGTGTCAGTCATCAATTCATTATGCTGTCATTGTGAACTGACTCTCTACAATGACAGCATCATGAATAGCTGGATTGATGATGTTAGACAGTGGCCTCCGGTAACTGATGAAGGTATCTTAAATGAGTACCGATATTAATATAGAAATTAATCATTTGTTTGAGCGATAAGCAGGAAAGATTAGAGTAATAGGGAGATAATAGACTGTATCATTAAACACTGTGTAATATAACGTTAGCATACGTTACGTGTGCTGACGTTAGCAAGCTAGCAGCGTGACATTTAATCATTATGGACAGGCTACGTGACTAAAAACAACAACAACACGTGTTTGTGTTTTGTTTTAGGTATTCAAGAATATTTTATTGATCGCCTGGCCTCCGATGACCAGAAAAACGGCAATTACAGGTCTCTGATTGAGGGTCAAAATTACCTGAGCTCCGGATGGGTCGGGCAAATTTTACACCGCCTTTTAGACGACCATCACATCATATTGAAGGCGATCAATATTGATCGCCTTCAATATGATGTGATGGTCACGTAGCCTGTCCATAATGATTAAATGTCACGCTGCTAGCTTGCTAACGTCAGCACACGTAACGTATGCTAACGTTATATTACACAGTGTTTAATGATACAGTCTATTATCTCCCTATTACTCTAATCTTTCCTGCTTATCGCTCAAACAAATGATTAATTTCTATATTAATATCGGTACTCATTTAAGATACCTTCATCAGTTACCGGAGGCCACTGTCTAACATCATCAATCCAGCTATTCATGATGCTGTCATTGTAGAGAGTCAGTTCACAATGACAGCATAATGAATTGATGACTGACACATGTCACCGCAGCAATGGCGCCGCCGCAAGATGGCGGCATACACAAATCACTCGCTGAATTCGTCTATATTAGGGCTGTCCCGAATACCATTTTTTAACATTCGGACCTTCGGAAGAATTTATAACGAATAATCGAATATTCGTTCACTGCGGGGGGGTGGAGTGTGTGGACTCCGGGGTTTTAATTTGTCCTCTGATTAAATCGGAACCGTTGAAACAAGTTGTAGGAAGCCTCTGCAAGTAATTGGTTGCTGGCAGACACTGTGCTGCAATAAAATGGTTAATCAGCAGTGCCGTGCACTGTAGAGCCGATGCACTGCTGGTTCTGCCAGCCTGAATAGAATATAATGTCTATAGCCTTATTGTTGTGTGTACAGCATTTATAGACTGAGCTGAGTAGTGATGCGCGGGTCGACCCGTAACCCGCGGGACCCGCAAATGGACCTGCGGGTCGGGCAGCAGTGATCGTCTGTTAAATCGGTCGGTAAATGATATTTTGACATTATTGGCTATTACTGTCATGGCATCCAAAGGCACTGATGCGTTGAGCAGGTGACAGTCCGCGGTTGTTTTCAAAACACACTTGTGTCACGCACTCCAAAAGAAACTTGTTGAAACTTTAAACAATAATTTATTGTACAAAACGGGGGAAACAAACGTTGACAAAAACGGTTCCATAATTCATATTAAATTCAAAAGATAACGAAAAAACAGCTACAAGTTAGAGGGAATAGTGATAAAGTGGTCAAACCTGGCATTGATCCACAGCCTCAGACGGATGCGCTCAAGCGTGCCTTGCGCACAAGCTCAGTTGGTAGGCTATACTATATTTTCACATTTTTAACAATGCAATTTAAAAGTTTTGATTTTTGTTGATAACCTACATTTACCAACAACAAAAAGACTACATTTAGCACCATAAAAATATGTTAAAAAAACAAACAAAAAAAACATGAATATCGAATACCAAATTTACATAACGAATACCTACCCATAGAAACGAATATTCAGTACAACCCTAATATATATATATATATATATATACATATACATACACACATATGTGACCAGCCATGGAAAAACCAGGAACAAGCCTCCCGAAAGGCATTTTGAGTTATTTACAGATTCTGAAAGTGTAGTAGTTTCTAAGCTTTCCAACGATGTCTAACACATGGAAATCTGAAAATATTTGAAGAAGTTGTGGCCATTTGAATGCAGGCACTCCTCAAACTACTTTACTGAGAAATCCAGCCTGAACGATTCTCAGGTGCCAGGTAACACAATGCTGCTCATTTGCATCTCATGTAGATAAGCCCTACCCCCTACTGGTCTAGCTCTCAGTGACATCTGGTATCTGTTAGCCTGCAGGGCAGAAACTATTGTAGTAGTTTGAACAATGTAGTTAATGTTGATGTAGTGTTATTTTCCTTAAGCACTTTAGTGGACTGATCAGAATCAGAATGTACTTTATTGAAATGGAAATGCTTTTGTTACAAAAAGCCCCTGAATAAAGTTGATCATTGGGGGTGTACTATTCTGTATACAAACGTGTGTTTTGTGTTCCTCTGTGTGTGCGTACGTACGTTTAATCCACAGTAAATGCCCTAAAACTCAAAAATACACGATCGGCCATCCGGTCAAAGTACACACATTAAACAGTTAATATTTTAAACGTAGGTCTTGGGTCAGGGTGGTTTGGATCCAGTAGAAAGTGGGACTTACCGGCGTGGGCCCAAGCACTGGGCCCGTTGAGATGAATGGGTGTCCGCTATCCACAGCTGCAGTCAGTCCGGTGTCCAGAAAACAGCACAGAAGGTGTAAAAATGGGTTCTGGGGTGGCCGAAGTGTTCACAGGGTCTTTCCCTCTCAGGCAGGCAGTATCGTTGTGGTCGATCCGGTTGTAGAATGGAGAAAAAACTAGTATATTGCTAAAAGTTAGCAAAACGCTAAAGTAGTTTGGTGTGGCTGTGTCGGCACCAGTCACACAGGTGTCCCAAAAAGCTTAAAATCCGCCGGTCAAACACACGAAATCAGCCATCCACCATCCGGCCAACGTACAGACTTTAAGGCAAATAAAATCTTCAGAAGTAGCAGTTCCTTATGCAGGAGCGGCTGGCTGCAAGTAGCCATGTGGTTCAGCTGATTGGCCAAAAAAAGAACAAAAGCACGTGAATAGCCAAAGAAAGCCAGTATGTCAGTTTGTCATCGCCGCACCCCCAACTAGGATCAGAGCATTAAAACAACCCAAATTCAAATACAAAGTTTACGGTTTTAAGGCCACCAATACTGTTATATGAAACATGGAGTGGCTTCTTCATGATTTCAACTTACACATTCTGCAAAAAAAACGAAAATCACTCATTTTTTAAAAAAAAAAACGATTTTTTTTCGACTTGTGCCGGGCCAACTTGTTGCTGGGTTTCTCGTGGCGGGCCACATATATATATGTACATATATATATATATATATATATACAGGGGTTAAAGCAAGAAAAAATTTTGTGCCTGAAATGTGGAACACGGAAGATTTGTGTGCCTGAAATCTGAAATCTTTTCCGGAGCGGGGGGCTTGGTGTTGCGGTCACAAAATGAAGAAATAGAAATGTATGTGTTGCATAGGAATGTGTTTATTATCAAAACGAACAAAAAGATTATAGCATAATGAGTTTATAAATAAAGATTAAACTTTCAGTGGTTACCAGACTTTTTGACTTATAGCTCCTACATCTTTTTTTGCCTTGGTGCTATTTATTTTTAGAAGCTAAATCATTTAGGCTGTTTGCAAAATTGTATCGCGCTTGATGTGAATTAAACAGGCAGTTACGTCGAAATTTCGCCTCTGGGCAAGCATGTCATCATTGAAAGGGATCATATAATGTTGTGGTGGTGACTTTAAAGCTATAGTGCGTAACTTCTACAGGTCCGTAAATGTCCGTTTCACCCAAGCCACTACTAGAGGAGATGACACAATGCTGATTAAGCCGATCGGCTCCTCTAACATCTCGCGGTATTTTTCAATATATATCATTTTTAGTTTGCGTGTCGACCGGCTGTTACATGTACTGGACCTAGTACTTTATTATTTTCTTGGAAATGGTGCTATGAACGTAATGTAATGTTAGCAGCCTGGTGTTCGCCACGTTGTGTAGCATTGTGTACACGGTGTGAGGGGAGTGTTACTCTGTGTACGGTGTGGCGACTGGCGAGTGTTACTCTGTGTACGGTGTGTGGCGAGTGTTACTCTGTGTACACGGTGTGTGGTGACTGGTGAGTGTTACCCTGTGTACGGTGTGGCGACTGGCGAGTGTTACTCTGTGTACGGTGTGTGGGTGTGGCGACTGGCGAGTGTTACTCTGTGTACGGTGTGTGGCGAGTGTTGCTCTGTGTACGGTGTGTGGCGACTGGCCGAGTGTTACACTGTGTACGGTGTGTGGCGAGTGTTACTCTGTGTACATGGAAGTGCCGCCGGCTTATTAGTTTTTATAACGCATTATCCGCTGGGAGGCGACAGAAGTTATGCACTATAGCTTTAAAACTTCAGCATAGAGGATTTTTATTGCAACTTCTGTTTCTGTCTGGTTTCTGTTGCCTTACCTTCAAAATTACCGCTGGCTTTACTGGAGCCTCTCCCGCTCTGTCTGTGCTCTGTGTCTCAATGTGACATGATGTGAAAGCATGCACAGGCATCAGTGTTGATTGGCTATCACTTGTGCCGTGTAACCAAAAATTTCAAACACAAGCACACCAATCGGCTTCATTATAATTTGCAGGATTCACAGACAAAGCACTTGTCCTCTGCTGGACACATTTTCCCCACAAATACAACATGCTAACGTTATCACAAGCCTATGGGATTTTGCATTGTATAAATTAGCCTAGCTGCTTGCAGAATTTTCCATCCATATGAAGCCATGGACAACTGCAACATTAAACAAAAATCGGCTCCATTAGAAGCTCTTCGGCTCAGTGTTCACCGACAAAACAACTTCTTACTCTAGACACATTTTCTCCACAAATACAACATGCTAATGTTATTAGCATAAGCCTATGACATTTCTATTGTATAAATTAGCCTAGCAGTTAGCAGAGTTTTTCTCTATTTATATGAAGCCAGGACAAACCACACACAAGAAATAAAATGCCATTTTGTGGGGCGTAATTGTCTTCACAATTTCTTGTTTTATATCTGTAAAGTAAAAACAAATAAAAGCTTCATTTTCACTAAATGTTTTTCAGCTCACAAAAATAGACAGGATGTCTGCATTGTCATGACATGCCATTATATTTCTGGGGTGGTGCAGGTCAGGCTATGGTGTAAGGTACGCGTCTACGCAGAGCCTACGCCATAGGTACGGCATCGATTTGACACAGAAGTATCCGCTTTATGCTGCTGGAGCACCAATATACGCTGTCATGTCTGTCCTCAAGAAAGGGAAATTGGGGTTCTAAAAAAGAAAAGACAGAAAAAAAGCAAACTGACCTTGTAAAAAATACTAAATGAAATAAAAGGTGTATAAGAGAGACGCGGATCAAGAGAAAGGGCAGAGACTGTTTATGCATAGCTCCCTAAACGGCTATAATGAATGATTTCTGCTGTATCAATTTTACAACCATCTCTTAAGAAACCTATTTTTCTCAGTTATAGAGCTATGTCTTTCTTGCTCAGAGTTAAATTGCTGCCAAAGTAAAAGTTTAATAATACTATTTAATTTAGCCTCATAGATTTTTTTTCTATTCTAAGCAGCCTTAAATTTTGATGTATTTTTCCCGAGCTTATGCCATTTTGAATCCCTTCCCAGTGGTAAGCAGACCTGGTCAGTGATTGTGTAATCAGCTGCTGCCTTCACAAGTCAGAAGTCAATTTCTGACAGATTGCAAACTGACAAAAGAAATCAAAAACTCAGCTTAAGTGAGCTTGTTTTATTTTACTTTTTGTCAGCAACAGAGCCCAAAACCTTCTGGGACTGTTCTTTACTTATCAGAGGAGAGGGGTGACTAGGGTGTGACTTTGTTCTTTTTTTCTTATTATTACTATTTTGACGCTCCCCAAAGCTACAGATATTTTTCCTTGAGCCTCCCTCCACCATAAATTGGCTATTAGATTTTTAAAACTTACACTCTGATGTTTGGAGTTAAAAAAAGCCTTGGTTTTTCAATTTTGGCCAAATTTTAAATGAGACGTAGAATAAAGTGATTTTAATGAATTATCACTATTTTCTATTTTCTATTATCACTACCTACTATTCAGATTTGGTTATGTGTTTTTATTCCCATGGAAACATTCGTCACACATGATGTGTCCAAAGACCATTGGACATTTGAAAATCCAACAATAATTTCTTTTTCAAACAGTTTCTGGCTATGATAAATGGTGTAATGTTGAAATAATTTTGAAAATCGGCAGTAAAATGTATATAAAATGCAACCATTTGAACCCTACCCTAAGTTAAAAAAAAAAAAAAAAAATCAATCCTCACTGCTTACAGATTTTGACATGCCTCTTTCTGTATGCACCACCCCCTTCTCATAAATAATCAACAGTCCTTTAGAATCCTTGAATACCTTGAATATCATCATTATTCAACACGTTCTCAATTCAAATAAACACAAGAAGTTTGTGCTCTAGAAAAGGATCAGCACTCAGTGAATAACCTCCTAAGCCCTATGATAAGCTATTATGGCAAGGCTTAACTATACA
>NC_065509.1:5263145-5289310 GCF_006386435.1 Epinephelus moara | reverse complement strand
GGGATTCAAATAGGCCACTCCCACACTTAAATAACCTTCCTCTTCCTGGATTTCCTCCTGAGAGGAAGTGGATCTCTCCACCTGATCTCAAGGAGTTATGTACTCTGATTAGTAGATTGCTACTAAGTGCTAAGTGCTAAGTGCTCCCTGCACCAACCTAATAACCTCCTTTACCTTACGTTACACATGGCTTTCTCAGCCCATAAATCATTGCATTATATACATTTAAACATCACATTAAATACAAATAAAAAAAAAAAGGGGGGGGGGGGTCATAATCAAATGTTAAGAACATCATTTAATTTATTGTTTATTCATACAGTTTTCATGTTTTGTTTTGTTTTGTTTTGTTTTAAATCAGCTCTGGTATTTATGTTAATAATGCAATTTGGTAAAGAGTTCCATCCTGTCATGGCTCTGTAAATTACAGAAGATTTGAGATCTGACCTCAGTCTAGGTGTGATAGATTTCCTAAACTGGCCTGGTGAATAAAATACTGGGGTTTCTTATTATGTAATACTTTCCTATAAAGGTTTAGAAGCCTGTACTGCAGTCTTTCTTCTACAGGAGGCTGTGAGAGATTTCGGTGCATCTGAAAAACATTTGTGTGTACTGAGTGAGGTGATTATATTTTAGTTGATTTTTTTCATCAGTCAGCAACAGAGCACAAAACCTTTAGAAACCTTGGATATCTTTTTTGTTGTTGTTGTGGTTTATCATGAAGTAATTATGTTGTAACAATGAAAGAAATACCTCCCATGAAAAGCTAGTTTTATAATTATGAAAAATAAAGCTTGATACATGAATCAAAGTTACCACATAAGGATCTCATAATCACAAAAAAATAGCTCAATATATTAAAATCATGAGGTAATAATCTACAAGCAAATAAAACTTGATTTACATTGATTTATCACTTAAGCTTGTACATGTCTGAGCTCAGTTTCATAAAGATGAATTTTAAAATCACATTTTTTTTGCCATAAAGCACACTGTCAGTGTTTCTAACTGCCAGTTATAATCGATACCAACGGTGTTTAACTCTCATAAACGCTGAGCATTATTTTACAGGCAGTGTGCTGTTCAGAGCGGAGCAGAGCAGTGATGGGGATGAGAGCAGAAAATAGAGAAGGGAACAGGAGGTTTGGTGAAGCTGCCGAGCATCCCTCCCCTGCCTCTTCTGATCCCATCATCACGCCATGCATTAGTCAAGCCTTGTGGCCCCTCTGACGTCTGCAAAGAATATGTGAGCGAAGAAGGAATCCATCAAGAGTAATGGTATTGCTGTATGCCCTCAGGGCAGCCATCTTTAATCCTTACCCATCATGCCTCAGCTATAAACTATGCAATCACGGCCCAGTTTGCCGGCAACAGGCTGGTCCCACTCAGCAAGCGTGTGGTCTTCATGCTCTATTTAAGAAAGAGTCAGGGGCTTTACTTCAGATCTGCTCCCTCCCCTCACTCCTTTTTGCTTTATTTTTTATCTTAACCACATGTGTCAGGTCCCCAGCTTCTCCTCCATTCTCTCGCTCTCTCACTCCTACACTCCTCTCCTCCCCTTGGCAGCTGTTCCCTCACATTGCCTGCCATCTCTTTCTCTGCCTCCCTCTAGGTACGTCTTCACTTACTCTCTGTTGAGTTCTCGCAATCTTTACTTGCTGGGTTTTTGTGGGTAAATTCATAATAAACTGGAGCGTGCAGCAGACGATCCAACTGTACACTGATATTCCTCCTAAATTACATGGACCCTCTGTGGGCAGTAATCTTATGATTAAAAAATGTTTAAATGAAAAAAAAAAAAGCTGACCTTTCAAGTCAGCATGATACACAGCCAGTAATGGCACCAGGCGGCGACAAGGAGAAATGCTTTGGGACAACCATGTAAGTTAAGGCAGCAGGAATTCAAGTACGGACGGTGGGAGGGGTGGTGGATGGGTCCAACAACCATTGACTTTTACCCTGGAGGTCGGTGTTCGCTTCCTGTAAGATTGTAAAGCCAAACCCTGTTCTTCCTAAAACCAACTACATGCTTTTGTTGCCTAAAATCAACCATGTCTGCATGTTGGCTAAACGTAACCACGTGTTTGTTGTTGAGGGCAAAAAACATCGATCTGCAGTGTTGTACAGACATTGTGCATTTATTTTAAAAGAGACTGTATGCAAACTGAACATTTCCTGTTAAAACAGAGGTGTATTTTATAAAGAAACAATGCATGTTACAGGCTGAAGTTGAAACGGCGTCCTGGAACATCAACAACAACCAACGCACCCAGGGTACCTTGCATGTCATATGTCGACATTTAAAGTCCTTGATCAAATGTCGATATGTGATGAGGTCAGAGCATACACGACAAGAGTAAAAAGCCAAGGCTTTTTTCAACTCCAGGATTCGTCCTCAACTTTTAACTTTTCACTGTCAAACATCAAAAGGTAAGCTGTAAAAATCTAATAACTAATTTAGGGTGGAGGGAGGGTCATGTATTTTCTGCCAGTAACTGAAGGAGGCTCAATAAAAAATATTGGTAGCTTCAGGGAGGGTAATAAATATATAAATAAATAAAGTCACACCCCTCTACTTCCATAAATAAAGAAGAGTCCCTTAAAGGTGCAAACTAGTTTAATCCCCCTGCATTAGGGTTCATCTTTAAATGCAGCTAGAGCTGAGTGAGTGGCTGATAAAGCTGCTGGAGCACCAACATACATCATCATGTCTTTCCCCAACAAAGGGAAATCAAGGTTTCAAAAAAAGGAAGAGAAAGAAAAAAGGAAAGGGAAAGAAAGCAAAAAAATTCAAAAGTTGCGTGAGAGAGACATGGATCAAGAGAGGTGGGTGGGGGGCCACAGAGGCTGCTGATGCACAGGGCCCAGAATTTTGTGCTGCTCCCCTGGTCGACAAAATCAGGCTTCTGAAAACCTCCCCTTGGGCTGTGAGACAGTTTGACGGATAGGTTCAGACACTTGGACTGGATTCAAAAAACATAATCAACATTTCATATAATATTAATTGTTAATAGACATAATAACTTTAGGTCCTTTGTTGGATTTAGATATGCATTTTCATTCCTCATATTTATTTTTATTATTTAGTTTGTACAACTGAGGGGTCAACACATTCCAACAGGCAATTTTGCAAAGGACAAACAAAGAAATAAAGAATTTTGCATTCTGAAAAAAAAAAAGAAAAAAGAAAATCCTGCTTATAAATGGAAGGGGCCCTGTGGAGTGCAAGGGTTTCTGTTTACATTCAGTTTTACTCACCAGAACACCTTGAGTCCTTGAGGCCTAACAAACACAGTGAATGCTTTTCCTTTCTCATCAAACAATTGCAAAACGGCGACCCACAAAACATACTTTGTTGCATGAATAGTGGTCAAAAACACCACAGGGAACTTTTACAAGTGAGTACAGAAACACAGCCACCAATGTGACAATAGATATGAAGCAGAAAAAGAAACACACTGGAACAAGGAAAGTCACACACAAAATTGTAAGTTAACAGGGACTCAAAAATTGATTTATAGCTGCAGATGCACCATTTGCTGTTGTTGGAAACTCATTATTGATGTTGGAAAATTAGTTAATGATATTAACTTCAGTTGAAAACACATTTTCATAGCATGATTCTAATATCAATCATTTGAAGTTGGTGATGGAAATGGTCCGCCAGCGCCTACATAGGTATATTTGCTTATTGTGATGTCATTTCTTCTTTCATGTCCCTAAATCTAATTTTGGCTATTTTTAAATCTTAAATTTTTAAAAAGCATTAATAAGTAAAATTAATACAAAATATTTAAACATTTAAAGTTCTATGCCCCTCCCCAAGCCAAAACTAAAAACACAAGTCCCTTCCCAGTGCTTATTATTTGCACTACCCCTCCCCCTCATAAGTAATGAACAGTCCCTAAGGGGTGAGAGAGGCCTCGGAGAGCTTCTAGTGTTTTTTTTTTTTACACAAAAGTTAAGTCTTTTAACTGATTTATTCCCTCAATCTTAATTTAGCTGTCGAACTAATTAATTAGAAATAAAATAACAATTGTTTTATCTCAGGCTTTTTCAGTACCCCACTCCCATCAGGGCCCTGGGTAAGCCCTACTTTCACCCCACTACGACACCCCAGTGTCTGACCAATCAGTTAACAGTGATACTGAAAAGAGAAAAAAATCCTCACATTTAATAAGTTGCAACCAGAGTTTATTATTTTTGATTGATAGACGACAGTTGTGACCCAATTAATTGTTGAAACTGATGAGGATTATTTTTCTGTTGATTTATTGTTTAAGTTCTAGGTATTATCTTACATATCATCCAGAATGCTTTATGTAATGCCAAATGATACTTAAATTGTAATCCATACCTTTTTTTCCCACCCTTTGCATTATTAAGTGTAACCACAAGTGGCATAGAATTATTTTGACCTCACAGATGAAAAATATTTCATAAACTTCCTTCCTTCCTTCCTCCTACTAATGTGCAGCATTTACTGACTCTACGAATGTATTTTGAAAGCAGCAGTGGTGTGCGCAGCTGATTCTTCGCACTCAGCAGACAGCCTATCTCTACTGTATGTCTAATTCATTGCCCCCATTCTGTCATGTAAGCTCGGCTTTGAAATGGACATTTATTGCATGCTGTTTTGTTTCCAGTTAGTGTTAACCACATTCAATTAGAGTCAGGTCCTCTTTCATCCTCTCCGGACCGCAGCTCTCATACGTGTGCAGTGACAGGATGTGAAAGTGAACGAGTACTGCGCGGCAGTGAGCGCGGGCCTGAAGCGACGCCCTCACAGCCACATGACAGGAGCACTCAGTTACAGTTCACAACCAAAGCAACAAACAGGACAGACAAACTGTTTCAAGGCATTTTTAGATACATTTTTATTTTGTCTTTTTAATGCTACTGTTCATCTTCACTTATATTTACTCCAGCCTTTTTATTGCTCTTCTGTTAAGCCCATATTAGCAACAGCAGGCAGTTAAAATTAGATATGTGGACATGGGACTGAGCTTTTTGGTGTACTCATTTTTTTTTTTTTTTCCTTCAGCGTAATTCATTTTAAAAGTTATACCAGGACTAATAATATCCAAAACATTCTTTCCATTGTTTTGGTAATATAGCCTGTTTTATAAATCATGCTCTGTGATCTCATTTGAAAAAAAAGAAAAGAAAAAAAAAAACATTGAAAAACTATCCAAATTACTCCATTTTAAAGCTTATTCATAAAAACACAAGTAATTCAGCTTGAAGACTGAAACATGCTTCCTCACACTCCATGCAATACATGCACAGGGGTCATTAAAAGCAAACCGTCTATAAGACACCCTCAGCGTCTTTCGCGATGCACATGCCTTCCTTTGTTGCCTCTATAGCTCCTTTTACACTGCTTCTTCAAGGCGAGAATTTCTGTATGAAAGGTACATTGTGAAATGGGAGGACAGAGTCATCTCACCTTTATGCCAGCAGTAGAGGTAGTAAGGGTGCCGAAATGACATCTGTGTAAAAGGGACAGCCAACAAGACAGGACTGTGGACAGGACAGGTGTGATGTTTTGACAAACTGCTTAGGCCTGACACACCAAGCCAGTCCATCAGTCAATGTTGGGCCATCGTCGTCGTAGCGTGTCCCTTACCCTGTTGCCCCTTACGAGCCCTGTAAGCTTTGTTTTTTGTTTTTTTTTAATTTGGCCAATTGAATTGCTGTCAGTGGAGCTCGTCGGTGAAATCACTCTGACTGGCAGTTCAGTTCAGCGCACAAGAGGAGACATAGAGGTGAACAAAGAGCTAAAGTCAAGAGGGAGTGGAACCAAAATAAACCTGTTACGCCATCGAGCTCTTCAGCAGAAATGTTTCCTTGTTCACTGGCGCACGGTAAATATGCCTTGGATTGTGTTGTTAATGTGCTAACTGGCTAACTAGCAATAAGTCTTCTGGTTGCCCTTATTGGACTACCACCACGCTATCTGCTGGTGTGGAGAGTTATTTCCTTACAGAACATACATGTTGGTTGGCTGTCGGCTGTAGTTTTTGCAGTGTGTACATGTGCAACTTTTTGGCAGAGACATGGCAACGTCAGGTGACGCAGCTGCAGGCCTTCATCACCGCTAGCTCTCCGTGTTTGGGCCTTTATGTATGCGAACCATTGCCAGCAGATTCAAAAAGTAGCTGACAGCAGTTACTGGTTAACTTTACTAACACATCCAAGTTAAAACCACCAATATCACTGACATACACACCATCTGAATTTACTTCTTGCTTTCTTCTCTTTATAATAATTAAAAATCTACATTTGTTTGCATTTGCATGTCTGTTTCCTTTTTTCAATGACATGATATTTGAATGCAAAAAGAAAATGGATGTCTAATAATTTCCTCCAGTCAAACCCTGATAAATCTGAAGTCGTGGTGATTGGCCTGGAGCATGTTATCCACCTGGCCCTTTTGGTGCTTTGATTTAACCCATTAAGCCCACTTTAAGGAACTCAGGAGTCCAATATGACCTGAATGATATGAAAATTGAAACAACACACAACAAAACCTGGCCAGTTAGGCTTTTTCACTTTAAGCAACATTGCAAACATTTGATCAATACCATCATACAATGACTCAGAGATGATTATTTCATTGAATCAATCATTTTATTTCAGCTGAATTATTGACTACAGTGAGGCAGAGTGGCTCCACTGTGTTCTGGATGCTGCTGGGAGGCTTTTAACTAGACAACAAGGTTGCTGGAGCACCTCTTCAGTGGTTACCTGTTCACTACAGAGGGGGTTGATTTGGGGTTTTATTGATTCATTTTAGGACCCTGCATGGCCTGGCTCCTACATTTCAGTTCCAGATTAAAGTGCTTTGGGAACCTTTTCATTTTTTGTTTGATCTGCTCAGTATTTTTAGCCACTGTAGCATGGCACTAGCAATGGCATGGTCAGCTGGTGGACCAGTGAACAACTTTGCTCCAGACCAAATATGTGAAGGAAAATAGAATAGAATGGACAACAATTGGTTTGATTGGAATTGTTTTTGGCCAAGCTGGCAGTCCATTGGTGAAGCCCAGAGCTGTGGATCTGTGCACGTGGCCCATTTAAACTTCCAACTCATCATATACCCCTGCTTTGTCAGTGATATTGGCAACAGATACCAACGTACAGAGGCACCTTTCACGGCAGTATGATACGCACTATGTGGCAGCTATTTCTGATGCCGCTGGCCTCAACCAAACCTATATATATAAATAGCACAGTCAGTAAATGTTGGTGTCAGACACTGACACACTGAGACATTCTTTGCAGTGGTATGATACTCACCGGGCAGTGGCTATTTATGATGTAGCTGACATCTACCATAGTATAAAGATTGAGAAAGTCCATATAAGTCAGGTGGGAGTGGAGGTGGATTGGTCAAACAAGCACTCTGGGGCCAACTGTTCAATTCTCATGTGCAACTAAAAGTCAGTGGAGTTAATTTACTGTACTGTGTGGAGTACTGTGCTAGTATGTAACATGCTACACTAAGGACATACATCACATTATGTTGGTAAGAATTGTACTTACTTAAGCAAAACCATGATGTTTTTTTTGTTTTCTTTTTTTCCTCTAAACCTAACCAGGGACGTTTGTTGCCTAAACCTAAACACTGTTTTATATATGTAATAATTTTATTTTGAAAAGACTATGCATGTAACAAACAGAAACTCTACATTTCCTGTGAAAACATGAATTCATTTTGAAAAAGACACAATACATCAGTGTCGGTTGAGATGCCGTCCATGGACATCCAAAAGTGAAGCAGGAGGCTCCCTAGCATGTTATATTTTGACGTTACGTCCACTGACAAAGCGACGGTATTTGACAAGTTGGAATGAGAACAGGTTAGTGCTAGGGATCAACTTTTGGTTTCAATTTATTTTGACTTGACTGTCTATCCAGGGCATGAACCGTGCTGACTGTGGTGACTTTTTAATCTAGTGACACCAACAGGTCAATTTTTTTATCATGCCTCTGCACTGATGACAGCCATGGCCAGAGGCATTATGTTCTTGGGTGTCTGTCCTATTCTTGCGAACACAATATCTCAAGAATGCTTTGAAGGAATTTCCTCAAATACTGTACAAATTTCCACTTGGACTCAGCTGATTAGAATTTCTTAATCAAAGGTCAAGGTCACTGGAACCTCACAATATTTTTGGCCATAATCAAGAATTCAAACGCTGATTATGACACAATTTCACACAAATGTCTAATAGGACATGATGAAGTGGTGAAAAACATCTTTCTGCCCATTATTCAATGCTGTACCTCAGAAGAAGAGGGGAGACATTTGGTCAGATATTGAATCAGTAGCTCCTTTCCACCAACATCTATATTTGATGCACTGCCCACATATGAGTCTGGAGAGAAATGGCAGACATTGGCAGAGGAATACAACGACAAGGCAGCCATTCTAGCTTATCCAGTAATATACTCATGATTCCTGGCTGATGCATTCTAATGACTGACTTTTCCTCTAGTTCCATCATGACATTTCATCCACAGTGAAATGTCTTTACAATTGGATGTAGGATGGATTGTCACCAACTTTGGTACCAATATACTTTCCCCAGAAACCAGAAGTCTCTAAAACTGGCAGCCTCAGCTGCATTTTGTGTTTGGTGCTAATTAGTGAATGTTAGCATGCTGACATGTTAATGGTAAACAGGATAAACATTACCTGCTAAACAGCTGCCACAGTGTGTGTGTGGAGGGATTGCTTGTTGAGGTGCATGTGCTACTGTAGCTCATACAGGCATCAATACTGTCTTACAGTATTTCTTTGCACTAGGCATAAATTGCAAACATGCCCGAAAGGCTTCTTACTGTACAGTTTAACATTGCAATTATGCAGTGTTGGTTTGACAAACTACTGTACATTATTTGTAATGAGGTAAACATGATATGGGACCACTTACTGCAAATTGTGCTAAACTGGACTTCCAGAGTAATTTCCTCGACAACTAATTACCTTCAGGTCACTTCATCCATCTTTCCCTTCATTCATTCGTCCATCCATCCAGCTCTCTGCTCGAAGAGAGTTAAATTAACATTTCCAGCCATATTCCGTGTCCTGTCATGTTAGATTTTTTATGTCCTCCTTTTGCAGACCTACAATCAATCACTGAAGCCTTATTTCAGTGGATAAAGCCATATTTCTCAACCGCTGGGAGTTATATGGATTGACTGATCAAAGACCTCACATTTCTAAGAACAGGCAACCTGTTCTTCTAGCCATGCAGGAATATTTTGATAAAAGGGAATCAAGTCCCTGAAGCTTAGTGATCAGTGGATTGCCAGATTTACTTCTTCCTTTGACTTAATTCTGCATAGATTAGACACAGTCGGTAGAAGTTTGCGGCTGAGCGTTTTTCTTACACCTTTCGAGGTTGAGAAATATAGTTGAACTACCCAAATGTCATATCCTAGTAACTGAGCCTTAACCGTGCAGTTGTACAATTCAGCTACCTTTTTATGGCCTACTCTTTTCCTCAGCAGGAGGCACCATTGTAACAAATTTGCCTTTTAATTGCTGTGAATCATTTAATGATTTTTACATGCTCATGCTCTTTGACTGGTGGTCTTCTTGTCAGATAAAAGTGATGATTATGGGTTCTTGCACTTGTACCTCAAACAGGCAAAAACATGCCTACCATTGTCTATTATTCTAAAACAAAACATTTCCAACCTATCAGGTAATCACTGCCTCTCTTTATGACATCACCATGTAGGATGTTGTGACTAGTGTTGTTTTTGGTGTCCTGTTTTAATTTTAGTTTTAGTCTAGTCTTTGTGTCAAACTGTCATTTTAGTTTATATTAGTTTTAGTCACGTTCATACTCTTTTTTGTCTAGTCAAGTTTCAGTCAACAGTCTTATTTTAGTCAGAATAATCCATGACTATTTTCGTCTCGTTTTAGTCGACGAAAACTGATGACATTTTAGTCTAGTTTTAGTCAATGAAAATTGTATTTTAGTCTCTTTTTAGTAATGCAATTCTATTATACCCAGTCAATATAGTATAAGTACCTAGTATAGTATAACCAAACCAAAATTTTTTTTCTAAATTAGCTCCTAGTTAGAGCTAAATATATATTTATTTACACAACAGTTAGTTCCGACCGAGTAATTTGATTGGACGAGAGGCATTCCATGAGTGCTGATATAGAGAATAACATCACTGGGACTTGTAACAATAAAATCACTCTGCTCACAGGTGTTATATGTAAGGCATAATGTATAATGAGCCGGTGAATACTGGGAAAATAACTCCCGACAGGGGAATAGAACCCCGACGCGCAGCTGATTGGTCAGTCGCGGCATTCAGAGGTCTGGTAATACTGTGTAATGCTATGTAGCCCAGCGTTGCTAGGGACGCTTCCCTGACAAGGAGATTCAGCCGTTGCCANGGCTGAATCTCCTTGTCAGGGAAGCGTCCCTAGCAACGCTGGGCTACATAGCATTACACAGTATTATCAGACCTCTGAATGCCGCGACTGACCAATCAGAATACAGCATTTAATAGAGCCGTGTAATAAATATAAATACAACCGTTGATTAACCAGCTGTCACACTCGCTACATTGACACAAACTGACACTATAGCGTTACACCAAGAAGATGGATATTTTCCCCAAAAGCTTGTGAGTTCCTGGCGTGTGTGCTGCGTTGCCTGGCAACAGACTGGGGGATTGCGGAGCTACACGTTGCCTGGCAACAGACTGGGGGATTGCGGAGCTACATAACATACTTTTATTTCATTACCTTTTGTTAACATTTCCTTACTCAGCATTGCTGTTTAAGCTGTTGTTGAACTGTTGTATAAAAGCAATATCACATGAGAGCGAGTGATGTTGTACTGTATATCATCACGGCTGTAATCCATCTGTGCAGTGCGACACACAGCCTAGGAAACAGAAATACTGCAAAATAATAATAATAACGCGACTAAACATTATAACGTTATTTCGTCTCGTCTCGTTTTGGTCAGCGAAAATGAAGAGACATTTTAGCAGAGGTTTTATTTTGTAAACCATATTTAGTTTCGTTTTTATTCGTCAACAATATTGCATTATATATTTAATTATAGTTATCGTCACATGACCACCATTTACGTTGCATCTTGTCTCGTTTTCGTCACGTGATAAAGGTTCGTTGACGACGATATTTAGTCATACTTTTCGTTGACGAAAGCAACACTAGTTGTGACTAATTATCCTGGTTAAATAAATATAGTATTTCAGTTAAAGTAAAACGCCAAACACCAGACACTTACATGTGTAAAGCATTTGACTCACACTGTGCCAAAATGATCATGACAATCATTGTATCCCAAACCTGGGATATGATTTGAAGATAAAAATTTGATAGGTGAACACAATTCATTCATTTTATTTAAGTCTGTTGTCGCAATCTTGGCCTGCATTATGATTAGGACTCAAAATGACGATATGGAGTTTAATAATTGGGCGAAAGCTGTCGCTGGCTTTATTTCCAGACTTTACTAATTATCTAAACACAATCCATATATGAAAGTGGTGAAGGGTCTAGGTATCTTTGGATAATTCGTAATTCATTTCTAATTGACAAATGAAAAAAACATTATTTTGATATTTCTTTCAAAACTAAGAACGGAAAAACCATTTTTGATGTCAAAAAAACGTTTTTGATGTCAGAATAAAAAACGAAAAACCAATCAAAACCAAGCCATTTTTTCGTTATTGAATATTCCTTTTCTCCTTATTCGTTTTGGAATGAAGAATGAAACAACCCATGGAGTCACGTGGTTTTTTGTTTCTCAATTTAAAACCAAAAACCAAAAACGGAATCACGTGGTCTAATTTGTTTTTCGTTTGTAAAGGAAAGATTGGAAATCCAAACTCAAACAGGCCAATTATGGTTTTTGCAAATTCTTTTTTGGTGTCTTTCTGTCAGAGGAAAGGTAAGAGGTAAAAGTAAACGCGAGACACGTGACATGTGACCCAGAAATAGATAGACGTACATCTAACAAAATAAAAGCCCAGATCCATCTATCTGTCTGTCTGTCTGTCTATATGTAGGCCTATTTTAAATGCATGCAATTAAAATGCTTCCCATCTCTGCCAACAATGCATATGTGATACAACAATCAAAAATACAAAGTAAATATATGTTGCATATAATTGTTTGAATTATCCGTATCAATAACCTGAAGAATTGCTGGTCTGTATAATCCAACAGAAGCAGGACAAACATCAGCTTGACAATTCACTGACGCAGCGACGCGTTATGGTGAAAACCACACTGTTAACAGTAACAATGCAGCACACACAATAATTATTTAGGTTAAACCAGATTATAACACGGCACTATTGAATGCTGTATTCTGATTGGTCAGCCGCTGCATTCCGAGGTCTGTTATTTCTGTATAACAGACCGTTGCTATGTAGCTACAGACCATTGCTAGGAAAGCACCGCAGTCCAGCTCGTCTCTCAGGCTGGTCTTGAAAGTCTGCAGATCATGTCTGTGACTGGGCACAGATGTGAGAGCAGTCTGAGGAGCTACTGGGCTCCGTCCACCTCGGATCGGGCAAAGTGGAGCAGGATCCTGTCCTCAGGAGAAAGTAGGTCTAGCGGATCGCTCTGATAAAGCGATAGTAGCCTAATAAAAACCTTTCTCATCCTGTTGTGGGCGCGGACTGGTTCAGCTGTTGCCGGCATTTTTTTTTCTCCACCTGATTTAATTTATAAATCAATAAAATTCGTATTTTAATCAATATTCTGTCTCAAATTATTTATTTCACTGATAATTAGCTGTGTAATAAGTGGGATAATGTATAGTGTAGAGCGACTATCCACAAAAAGCAAAAATATTGTCACCAAGAGGCTAAGTACAGTAGGGGAAAAACTTTACCTGCCGGACGCGCTGGCTTGTCCATAAATCATCGCTCCAAAAGATGTTGCCTTTTAAGCTAGGCTATATATTTATTGCAGATAAAAACAAACAGTGAAACAATTCCCCAAAGTTTTAAAAACATTTAACTACATCTTCAAGTGTTTGAGCGATATCAAAGCGGTCAGGACTCCCCCCCCACCCTCTCAGTTCATTCATAAAAACACCAGGTGAAGAACAGCTGATAGTACTACTACCTGCTGATGTACCACCAACACCACGTGACTCACATCCCCGTAAATGACCAATAATTTCATATGACATGCAAAGAAACTAAACACCACAAAATACTACAATAATACTAGCTGGCACCTACATATACTACCGAGTTTTCTCCTGTCCTGTCTGACTTCCCCATGTGGAGGCCTCCGACCTCCGACTGATGTAACCGCTCGTGTAACCGTCGGGCACAGTCGGGCCCGGATCGCCACACTCTAGTGTGTGTATGTGTTCCCTACTGGGGCCTATCTGAATTTCTGTCTTTGAGAGATATTATTTTGTAATATAACTGAATTTTCTATCCATACATATAAATTTTAAATATATTAAAATTATAAGGCATCTTTGAGTAAACTGCAAGTATCATTTAAGTAGGCTATGTCGTGGCCGGCCGAATGTCCACTTTTTTGGAAATCAAAATATGGTCACCCTAATGAATGGTAACATATCAGACTCCAGTGATGAGCTAATCTTACTATTGCACTATATGTTCTTTCTTGTATGTTGCACAAATAAAGAAGTTCAGTTCAGTTCATAACGTTATATATGACAACACAGCATCCAGTTGCTAATGGCTAATGTTAGCCTACTGTTGTGTAGCCTCTGAAACATTAACTTTATCTTCCTTGTGCGTTTCCACTTACTACTAACGTTAACGCTACTATCTAACGTTAGCACTGTAACCTTATTCTAAAACTCAGTCATCACTGACTCTGGTTGAGTTTTAAAACTCCAGGGTTACGTTTGACTGTCTTGGTTGTAACGTTACACTCCCTCTCCTCTTCCGTGTATCTAATGTTACCTTGCCAACGCCTACGTCTGTCATAGACGTAATGAGGATGTAATGGAGGAGGGGGGAGTAGGCCTTTGGAGGGAGGTGGAGTAGCAGGAGGAGGGGGATGGGACTTTGGAGGGAGGCGAGAGTTGTGGATGTTCAATTTTTTTCTAAGTGCCGTGTGAAATGCAAGAAAGGTAAGAGCTGCTTTAAATCTTGAAAAGGTCAAAAGCACCTGCTTCACCTTTTCCTTCTTTAACTGAAGAAAACTTATATGAATCTTAACTGAGTGTTTTCGCAGGCTAAGTCTAACCACATGTAGCATACAGTATCAACCCCAGTTTCCCTTGTCCTGTGCTTTCTAAGCTCACCATCCACTGTCAGCATACCTATAAGTCTTGTGTGTGAAGACTGTTGCACTTTTTGGACTGTGAAACATGTTGCCAGTGAGCATAATTTAGTTTCCTAGTTGCTTAATGTATTAGGCAAAAGTATTTAGTAATACATAAATGTAAGACATGGCACAGAGGCCAAGAGAGCCCAGTGCTTGAAGTCCATGTACAAATAAGCACACATCTTTGTTTGTTTTTTTCTATCTAGATGATAATTGCTACAATAAAGAAAACAAAAATCAAGTTGGGTCCATAGCATCAGCCGCACAGTACATCATGACATTTAGAATAATTGTATAGTTAACAATGCTGCTTCATAGTTTGCTGCAGACACTAAAGAGCTGTACTTAAGCACCACACTAACAGTCACAGTCAGGGCCTTTGTGGAAGAATACCCTCATATTCAGCCATAGTGAACATTAATGACATGCTGCAAACAGAACACAAAGAAAAAGCTATAAGTGTTAGGAAAGTGCTAACATTACAGTCGACTCAACAGTGAGTGTTGACATACAGCAGCAATGATGCATGAACTTTAGTGCCCTATAGAAAGTGCTTTATAATTGTTCTGGAGCACTTGTATTCATTCTTAGGCTATGGTGCTACACTATTTACCAAAGCTGTAGGGAGTAAATATGAAAAAGAGATAGATCAAGTTATTAATAAACAACTGGCATGTTTATTACAAAGCACTCAAGACTTTTCATACAGTTAACAAATATAGGCCTATCAATCAACCATGTCACCTGCCAAGCTGCAGACCAATGTTGGAGACCAACAAACAACAAAACTAGTTGGTTTTAAATGAGTCATTGCTGCGTCAGCAGCTTTTTAGGCTCCAATCACGGGTGTTACGTTGCAACTCATCAGTGTGTTTCCAGCAGCTTTTCAGGTTCCAAATGTGGCTGTTTTATCGTGAGCTGTCAGTGTCTTTCAAGTGGCTTTTTAGGCTCCAAATGTGTATGTTTTGTCATGACCCATTAGTGTGTTCTAGTGGCTTTTTATGCTCCAAACGTGGGTGGGTTTTTTTTGCTAGCCTTAAGTGTGTTTCCAGTGGCTTTTTAGGCTCTAAACATATGTTTTGTTTTAGGCTCCAAACTGCGTGGTTTTTAGTGACTTGTCAGTTGGTTTCCAGCAATAATTTTGGCACCAAATGTAGGTGGTTGGTTGTGACCGAGCAGTGTTTTTTGTGTTTTGTCGGGACCCTTCAGTGTGTTTTTAGCAGCTTCTAGGGCTCCAAATGTGGGTGTTTTGTCATGACCCGTCATTGGGTTTTCAGTGGCTTTTAGGCTCCAAACATGGATGTTTTGTAGCTCGCCTTCAGTGTGTTTCCAGCAGCTTTTAAGGCTCCAAATGTGGGTGCTTTGTTGCAATTTTTTGTGTGTTTCCACTGGCTTTTTAAGCTCCAAACATGGATGTTATGTTGCTAGCCTTAAGTGTGCTTCCAGCAGCATTTTAGGCGGCAAATATAGGTGTTTGGTAGTGACCCAGCAGTGTTTTTTTTAACAGTTACTAAGGCTCCAAACAAGGGTGTTTTGTAGGGACCTGTCAGTGTGTTTGCAGCTGATTTTTAGGCTCCAAATGTGGGTGCTTTGTTGCAACCCATCAGTGTGTTTCCAGCAGCCTTTAGGCTAGAACATGGATATTTTGTTGCTAGCCCTCAGTGTGCACTGGCTTTTTAGGCTCCAACTGGGCTTTAGGGTGTTTTGTAGCAACCTGTCTGTGTTTTTCCAGTGCAGAAAGTGCCACAGAAAGTCCTTCTTTTTCAATGAGACATTACTGTTTTCCTGCCAGGATTGTGCTCTTAAAACCAGTGTTGTTCAAATGTAAAGTTTTAACGTATCCGCTACATGATAACATGCAAATGTAACATTTCTGTGGTTAGCAGAAATGTACAGTGCCAACATTTTTCTGCTAATTGGTATGAAAACAAACAATCAAAATAATTTATAATAAAATGTCCTTAGTGATTTTTTTTTTTTTTAAATTCTGTTCTGTTTGTTTCCGAACTGTGTTTCTTTGTTTTATGTGTTTTCCTGTATTTTTATCCCATTTCAAAATGCAGTTTTCATGTCATATTGGTGAGTATTGTAAGTACTCTCCATCTGAGTTATCCCAAGTTGCAGTGTATTCATCAGCCTATATAGGCGAGGGAGTCTTTATTCAGCCTTGTTCTACCATTTTTTAACTTCTTGGCTCAGTTCTCCTTTATTTGGTTTCACAGAATCGATACAAGTGTGTTTTTTTTAATCAGTCTCCAAGAGGAGCTGAACTTTGGTTTGTTTCCCTTGGTAGTTTTGTTGTGTGTGTTTTGCAATTGCTCACTAACCATCGGCTTGTGAAATAGTGGATCTGCACTCAACTTTTCAAAGCATGCTCAGTTTACAGAAAATATTGCTATATCAGGATTCCATCAAGATTGTTAGCTTCCCTCTGTTTCAGTGCCTGAATTCTATTTCCCCATTAGTGTAACCGTGGACTTGGCAGAGACACTGTTTGGCAGCAGTTTTGCTTTGATTTTATTCAGTAAAATATATCCTATTGTTCTCCATCCCCTGCCTTTTAGTATTAATTTTTTTAATTGTTTTAGCCAAAATGTCTCATTATGTGCCTTTAATTTCATGGTATGGATGTGGAAGTGTGTTGAGTTGTTGACTGCTTTCTGTATTTGGCTTTCATACAGGGTGTGAAATAACAAAATGCATTGTCTTACAGCTTGAGGACTTAATTGTGATGTTTACAACTCAGACACATCTTTCAGAGTGGCGGCTGCGCCTCCATACCAACTTTGTCAAAGCATCAAGAGCGTCTCACAACATTTGCTTGATGTATGGAGGGTAGATAAAACACATGCTTCACAAAAGAGCCGGACTATCTTCACTTTGTTATTCCAATATCCTCTTCATTTCTTTTATAGCGTCAGTATGATAGGATCATTAGTCATTTGCACACGTCTGTTGGAGCCAAAGAATGATTGCCGTTGCCTGACATCATCTCAGGCTGGTATTTGAAGCAGAAAGAGTCTGGCTTTATCTGAATGAGAGACCGCCTGAAAAATAACAAACGAGGGACCACTTTCTCTCCTCCCCTGCTGGAGATAATCTTGTTTTTGACTTGAGTGATAGGCAAGGATTTCACAGGCGCTCCATCTGTTTCTGACGGCTTTGCCTTTATGTCAAAATTGGATTTCTTAATCTAATCGCAGCAGTTCTAAACTAGCGTTTTTTGCTCGCCTCCCTCCCAGCACAGATCACTGCTTGGGATTCATGTACCCCTATGCAAAATACTTCCTCTGATCCGCCCACAATAGACGGCCCTCAATTACGATAATGACAGACTAAAGGAGCACAATGCAAATTGCAGAAATGATATGATATAGGACCTTTTTGCAAATCCAACTTAAGCCCTAGTTGGGAGTGTATACACACTGCAATCTAGCCCAAAATGATCTCCCCCGACGGCTGCTGGATGAATTTAGCTGCCAGTGTAAAACAGGGAGGACTCATGGATGGATTGGGCAACAGGATCAGGTGGGCTCGACAGGGCGAGTAGGTTTTGTGTCGACCAGGATTAGAGGAATGATCTGTGTCCCGGATGTTTCTTAATGCACTGTCACATTATGTAAATCCCCAATCCGTATGAATGCCACAGATACTGTATTTGTCTGCCTGCTACACGTTGTTTCCCCACGAGCTGCATGGATTGACCTCAATTTGTTTCACAACCTCCTTTTTTTTTTTATCCCTCCCCCCCCCCCCCCCCCCCCCCCCCCCCCCCCCCNTTGCTATGTTTACAGGGTATGGCGAACAAGATCACAGAGCATTCTCGCTGTGAACAAGACAAAAAGTTTAGGCAGAGGAAGAAGAAATGCTCCTCCAGCCTGCGAGGCTCTCACAGAGACCAGTCAGCTTCCTGCTCTCTCTTCTCCATCCGCCTTTCTTCACAGACGAGTCAGCTCCCGCTCTCTGTCCTCAGCCTCTCTCCCCTCTGTCTCTTATCTCTCTTGCCCTCCTCCCCTCTCCACCGTCCTGCCCTCCTGTCTTTCTCCACCTTTCTTGCTGACGGCTAGAACCGGGCTAATTGACAGACTGACCTGAGGAAAAGTAGTGTTACTCCTCCTTTTTTCTCTGGATCAAACATCCCTCTTGTGTCTCAGCTATCCTTTAATTTTTTCCTCCCTCTCTTTGCTGGCTCCTCAGACTACCACAGCATTGAAGTCTGCTGCTCCGTGTTCTTATACGGACTAGGAAATGAATCATGGCCGTGAGCGTGGGCAGTCGGTCATGATAGATGAGGAGGGCAGGGCCTGGGCGAGGAGAGAGTGGACAGACAGTTTGACTAGCCTCTGCAAGGTCGAACTTTAACAATGTGATGCCTACCACTGAGACCGACCTCCAGCCCTCCTCTGTCAAGGAGGCTTTCATCTCATCAGAAGCTCGTACAGTTCAGGTCTTTGCATGGATCCTCTTCAGACAGACGGTAGAGGGGAAGGAAGCAGCTCCTCTCTTTCACTTCAAGACAAATCTTTATAAAATCTGTATCATCTGTTCTCGGCTTTCTCACGCTCCCCGCTCCGTTCTTTTTCCTCTTCTTCCCCACTCTCCCTCAGTGCAGCATGTCATTTTGCCCACGGCCTACCTGCCTTCCTCCTTCTATGTTTTAGACTCCAATAAGAGAAAATAAGTCATGGATTGTAGCCGAAGAGCAAGCCTCAGAGCTCACTGTTGAGCTTAACAGCACTGTCACTCACCGCAGTGGATTTTTCCCCACCATTGCATTCCCTTTTTTTCCCACCAAAGTGCCACTGAACGTTATCTTTATGACTGTGAAAACCGACAGCTGCCGGTAGGAGTGAAATAATTGCCGCTGCCAGTGTGACAGACATTATTGACTCACTTGTACAATAGCAGAACAATGGCATTCTTTTCTAAAGCGCTTGGAAGCCAGAGGAATTCATGCATTCTCATTCTGCGGACAAGCCAGTTGTTTGCAGCTGTAGCGAAAGGGTCTAAGCGATTACAATGTAACGTTTTGTCACTTTGTGCTCTCAAAATGCCGCTTTATTTGCATGTTGTCAATTGCAACAAAAGCGCTACGCGGATCCAAAAGCATCTTGGCAAGATAATTCTCAGCTTAAAAATCCACCCCGCTGCTTTACTGGCACGGAGTACACCAACATGTCATCACATGCACAGATCACAGATAGCCCTACAGTCTGTGGGCCTCACACTGACATTCACTGCCAGCTGAACGCAGTAGGCAGCTGGATTAGTCTCCTCCACTCCAATTCACAAAGAAATCCACAGTGTTCCCTGCAAAACGTGTCATGTACAGGCATGTTTTACTAAGAGCAGTTATACAGTGCAGAGAAGTTGCTGCCATACAGGTGCTTTTAATTCATACTGTCAGCTATCATTACACATTTGTTACATGCAGCGCAAGTTCCATCATTACCTCAAACAATTTCCTGATGATGGCTAAGATTAATATTTTTTTATGATCAGGTCAAATGGTCAAATATGCACTATTCAATTTACATTAAAATAAGAATTTACATTGCATTAAAGTGCGCTAGGATGCGTTTAACATCATGATTATGGTGTTCAAACGTCAGCTGTTTATCACCAGTTTTCAAACACGACCTCCCTGTCATACATTCTCCTGTCAGCACAGCGGACGCGGAGCTTCCAAGTATTCCTATGAGACAGCACTGAGCAGGTTTTTTTCATGCAGCAAAGCGAGACGGTCATTGGATAAATGCGACAAAATCGTCTCTTCCAGGGAGGCTCAGCTTCCCTGAGACCTAATGGAGCGGTAGGCGGGAGAGGACGCTTGGTGTATGCATGACGATTGGAGGAATTATCTAAAAGGCTGTACCTCTTTGTGATTGACAACGCTTCGCATTTCGAGCGCAGTCCCATCCGGATATTTATATATATACGTGTTTAGTATGACAGTTGTTTTATCAGTGAACTTTGTGAGTTGTAATGGAGCCAAATTGTGTGCCGTTACCTTAATGTTGCTGTTGTCCCTGGTTTTATATGAGAAGAGGAAAAGATCGCTAGTTGCTAGGCTAATTTATACAATGTAAAATGCCATAGGCTCGTGCTAATAACGTTAGCATGTTGTATTTGTGGGGAAAGTGTGTCCAGATAAAGACAAGTGTTTGTCCGTTAATGCTGTGAGTTATAGTGAAGCTGATTTGTGCACTTGTGTTTGAAATTGTCTCTATTAAGCCATGTTTAATGTGTGTTTTGAATCAACTAAATGGTGTGGAAGTAGTATGAATGACTTCCTTTTTAAACCTTTTAATCTAGTTATGTATTTATATAACCACAATGAACTGTCTAATTTAAATATCTATGATGCAACACATTTGCTTTAAATCCAATAATACCAAAAGGTAGGTATTAACAGGATGCTAGAATAAAGGATTTGAAGGTATATAATCAAAAGGACAATGACAATAATAATGAATATACAATGTCACAGTATCAAATTTATATAAACAAATGTATTGGCTCAAAGCCTAAACTCCCATTCAATTCAACAAATTAATAAATGTGTAGCTTCCAATAAAACCTTGTTGTCAACTCCAATGTATAAAACCAATTGTACATGTACCAGTAAAATGAAATGAAAATGTGGGCCCACACCGCTCAGTGCAAGCGCAGGAGAATGTGAGGGACACAGGGCGCAAAGAACCACCACAGTCCAAGGCACAGCAGCACCTGAAACAACAGGTCAGTATGAGCTACAAAGTCCCAACACCATTTCGATTTGAACTAGAAAGAACCTGTCACTCAATTTATGTTACCGTTAGTAACACACAGTCAGCTAACGTCACTATGCTAGCTAGGCTAACCGCTAGCCGCGATTAGCTACAATATTCGTTTGACACTACAACGGACAGTTATAGTTTATAAAACATCACAAGGAACACGTAGTTACCTGTGATAGATCCAATAAGTACATACATCCAATGGAATAACTGGCCCTCGATCCCGATGTCCATGTATATACAACTCACGGTCAACACATGCGCAATGTAACTTGAGCTGCGATTCTGGAGGGTGACAGTGAATAAGTGCCGACCAGATGTTACTGCGCATGTGCAATCCCCCCATGTTTGACCCCGTGTCTCAGCCTTCTCTTGAATAGCCTTGCTCACAGTACAGAAAGCAGCTTCCCTCAGCCGTGTCCTTAAAGGGAAATTTCGGTTTATTTCAACCTGTCTCCTATCGTCCTTAATTTGTTTCAAGTCACTAGTGACATAGGGGCGTCAGTGGCTTAGTGGTAGAGCAGGCGCCCCATGTACAAGGCTGTTGCCGCAGCGGCCCGGGCTCGAGTCCAGCCTGTGGCCCTTTGCTGCATGTCTCTCCCTCTCTCTCTCCCCCCTTCACACTTCACTGTCCTGTCAATTAAAGGCAAAAAAATGCCCTAAAAAAATATTTAAAAAAAAAAAAAAAAAAAAAAGTCACTAGTGATATAGAAATAATAGTTAGCATGTTAGCTGTTAGCCTAGATACAGCCGTAGCGTCAGACCTGTTAAAACGTAATTGAACGGGCATCCTTTCAAGTGCAAAGTTAGTCCACTAAACAAGCTTTTTCTCCACAAAGACAGCCTCATATCATTAGGATAAATGTCAGAGAACATATAGAAAACGACATGTAAACGTGTTGTCTTACCTTACCGGTGTGGTGCCATGTTTGTTGTTTACCATTTAGCTAAGGCTGCAACCGGTCCCATTCCTTGCAACAGAGGCATTCCTCTTCTGTGGGCACTGGGGTACAGCATTCACAGGTAACGTTACACCACCGATCTCCAGAGCTAAATCCTTCCAGCAGCCATTGCTCCTCTGTCGTCCTCTACCTGTTATCTCTCCCGACATTTTGACATAAAGTCTTGCATGTTTGATTTTCTTTTTGTTGTTCACAACTTCTCCCGTCACAGCCGTCACTTTGACCAATTGGAACACAGAGCCATCTGCTGCCATGGACAGCTGTATGACATCAACAGCCCAGCCTTTGAGATATTTCCTCTAGGGATGTTACCACAGGGTAAAAAGGAAACAGCAGAGGCACTTTATCAACCCGCTGAGTACTGCCACTAGCATCAAGCTCGCAAACAATGTTACATCTTCATAATGGAGACAGACATAAAGTAAGAAAATTAAAAAGTAGTGGCGGGGCTTTTCCTTACCACAACTGCAGAGGCTGCCAGCTTCATTTGAAACAGACTACATAATAAATGGGCTCTGTGTTCATATATTTTTACTTTTTATCCGTCCCGTTTGCTTTGATAAAGTTAATGTATCGCGCCATCTTTTCAAACTCAACACTTCCTGTATCTGTTTCAAATTAAAAGCCCCTTATAACTTCGGTTGAGAGAATCCCTTCATTTTCTAAACAGCTTTTTATTGTGAAACATTTGCAGAAACTTGTTGTGGAGGATTCAGTGACTTTTATGTTTGCGTACGGTACTTCAAATGTAGCTCCTGCCATCTGGTGGCGCTTTTTACATTACTACAACAACATTTGGGCTGGCACATGAACAGACACAGCGACTGAAATAATAGTAAAAGTAATAAAAATAGGACAACAATAACCCAGTGACATCACACACAATGTGAAAGACGACCAGAGATCATTTGTGTGGATCATCGTGTAGTGTGTCATGTCTGTCGGCCAAGTCACGGCACGTTTTCATGACTCCACAATCTCGTAGTGTGACATAGTGACTTTCAGAACGGACAGAAATGTTGTGTACTGTGTACCAGGCATCAGAGGAACTGCAGTTTTTTGAGTGTACTGCAGCCACATTCCTTTTGGAGCCTGTATGACACGCCCTTACAAACTGTTTCCACCAGTACAAGATGAACTCACCAATGTAACGGTTATTTGAACCCCACTATTATGCACCCCATAAGTAAGATGTAGCTCTTACCCTAACCCATCTCTCTTTTAAACTTCACAGAGCTAAATGCTAACCTAGCATTTTCTTCAGGGCTTCCACTTCAAGACCAAGCAGCGAAAGGGTCTGATCATGGATTGATGTGTAGGTGTGGTGGTCAAGTACTGTAGCTGGTGGGCGGGTCACATAACTTCTCCAGCTGCAGCTATACCTAATCACCTTTTTCAGCCTCTGAGGTTGCAGCTTGGGACACACAGAGGAACTTTGCTGTGCCACTTCACGGTGGGACTGGTTACAGTGCCCAAGAAGAAAGGTCAAATGTCAAAGGTCATCCTAAATGCATGCATGAATCAGTTTAGATACATAAAAAAACCCAGAGAAAACCCAACACTTTCCTTTAATTCGCCACAGTCAGATGTCCTCAAATGTTGCTTTAGAGCCACTTTGGTTAATTCTATCTGCATTTCACAAGACATTATTAACGTTTTGATTTTCTCTGTTAACATAAAGTTATTAAATATCCAATCAGCAGCAACAGGGTGACGCCCTCTCTCCTCCTCCTTCCTTATGTGTACTTCTGCCTCATACATGTTTGTTGTTTTTCCTCTGTCTTCTTTTGGCATCATTACTGCATCTGTCATCCCCCTCCATGGTCATTCATAATGTTGTCAAAATGTCCTCCATGCCGGGCACAGTCAATTCTTCAGTGAACCTTTCTCCTTACTACAGTCAGGATCACCCAGTCCTGAGAGGAAGCTGTCATCTATAATCAAACACTACACCAACTGTGACTGACAACAAATTCCAGTTGCTATTCAGAATGTATTAGGATGATGGTGTGCACCATGGCAATGCAAATACAGTACTAGGGTATTTTGCAATTTTCTTTATTTGCAAAACGCATGTAAATCACCAGCAGTATTCCTCCTGACAGACATATACACAGTTACTCTCCAGATGTATTAAATAAAAATAGATTTGACAAAACAATTCCAAGGTTGACTCCCTAAAATGAGACAAAATAAAACCTAGATTGTTTTAAATGTCATCGGAGTAGAAATTAGTAACAGTAAAATGTTCTCCTTTCTGTTTCTCTGCTACGAGCTCTAAAGTATACACAAAAAAATACATAAATTATTTATAACTGATTTTTTTTTTTTTTTTTTTTTTTCAGAAATAAATTGTCAACAAAAAGTTAAATTATTCACTTTAAAATACTTGTGCAAAGACACAAAAAGCTCAGCAGTGACAGTGAGGAATGTGAAAATAGTTTTCTGTCCCTCCACTGCTGGAAATGCCAGCCTTGTAACTGTATTAGAGGATATTATTTGTGCCGTGTAAGACAATTTGTGCTGGCATAAATACAGACTATTACAAATACATGCTGATCATTGCCAAGTGGACTAAGCTAGTTTGGAATTACGCTGAAGACACTTATAGGGCCCAGGAGAGGCATGCTACTGATGAGCTGTGTAATGAGCCCACGTCCTGGATGCTTCTGCCCGCCTGTTAGGGGAGGGTTTGGCTGGGATGTAGTGGTTGGCCAGACGGGTATGACAGGTGCTGTGTCTTCCAGGTAAAAAGATAAATAAATAAAAATTGTGACAGAGAGTGTGATCACTTGTGTGTGTGTGTGTGTGTGTGTGTGTGTGTGTGTGTGTCCAGTGCAGTTCTTGGCTGGACCGACATGCACACGTCAGCTCTGCTCATTTCCAAACAGGTGTGAAGAGGCTGCTGTCAAGGTGTCACACATGCAGTGTCAGAAATCAGAATCAGAAACTGCAAACACACGAGGAATTTGGTGAATAACGGTCACAATAAACACAGTAGGAGAAAAGAAAAAGAGTCTCTCATACAAGTGCAGTGTCAGGTACAGACATATTACTGACCTGTTGAAAGACGTGTGCTATGTGTACAGCTGTGACCACAGGGATGTTCAGATGAAAACCTTGTACTGTATCAGTTGAAAAAGCCTTAGGCCTTGATTTACACTAGAAAGGTAAAAAAAGAAATGTCATCTAGTTTTCTCCATGGAAGAGGAACAGTGGAAGGGGGGTCTACTTTCAACAACCTGAACAGCCGAAACCTGAAGACATAAAGAGGTGCCCAAAGACTTAAGCCCAGTTTAGACCAAAGATTCGTAATGAGATGAGTTGAAACGGGCAACTACTTGTGATGTGCCGTTCTGCTAAGTTCTAAGAACCTGCTGGTTCACACCAATGCAACTAGATGAGACGGTGTTTCATCTCTATGCAGCAACCCTCTGTACTTCTGTTATGATTTCCAGCTTTTCAGGCTGATAAACACATACAGCCAGTAGCAGTAGCAACCTACAGTCCGACACCAGCACACCATGAGAATGGAAACAGAGGGCTCAGCGGGTACAGAGCACCTGCCGCAGCAAGCAAACATGCTGTCTGCAGTCATTCTGAGTTGACCAGTGGACTTTACTACAAGTCGTTTGGCTGTTGAAACAGGTGACATACTGATGTTCTAAAACCAGCCGCCAGCGATTTGACCAACTGAGTTGCACGTGACACCATCAGCCAGCATGAGTCTAGTTCAGACTGGCCAGTTTACAACGCTGCAACTTTTCTCTGCAACATTCTATAATGGTTTCATCTTGTCACGAATAATTGGTCTGAACTAGGCTTTAGAATTATCAACCTGTTTTCATTCCCAGGTCGTCAAATACCAGCGCTGTGTCTATCCTCTCTGGGTTGCATAGTGACCTTTCTCCTGTTTTAGCTTCTCTGCACTGGCTCCCTGTAAAATCCAGAATTGAATTTAAAATCCTACTGTTAACTTATAAAGCTCTAAATGGTCAAGCTCCATCATATCTTAGTGAGCTCATAGTGCCATATTATCCCACCAGAACACTGCGCTCTGAGAACGCAGGGTTACTCGTGGTC
>NC_065509.1:5253967-5262719 GCF_006386435.1 Epinephelus moara | reverse complement strand
TGTCCGTCCTGGAAGAGGGATCCCTCCTCAGTTGCTCTTCCTGAGGTTTCTACCGTTTTTTTTCCCCGTTAAAGGGGTTTTTTTGGGGAGTTTTTCCTTATCCGCTGCGAGGGTCATAAGGACAGAGGGATGTCGTATGCTGTAAAGCCCTGTGAGGCAAATTGTGATTTGTGATATTGGGCTTTATAAATAAAATTGATTGATTGATTGAAGTAACATTTGGACAGACTCATGTCAGATGAATCTGTTTGGATTAGGAATCATGCACCAGAATGATGTTATTCTGGAGGGTCCATGTCATTGGTCCGACATCCCATTAGTCCGACGTCCCGTTGTTCTGATATGTGATTATACTAGGCTATACTGTATTTGTGTACCATAGAGGATCAGCAACGCAACAAAAGTAGGCTACTGGTCGAGATACAAGTGTCATAGAGAGGAGAGAATGAAACACCATAAACTCCTGTTATTAACTCTGGGGTTGGGATTGTGTGGGGAGCTCTCCGCGGTGCTGAATGGCTCCCGGCAGGCGTATTTATGCCTTGATGGTGCGCCACGACCGGCTCTGGGTCAGCTGGGAAAGGCTTGAGGAAGAAGCAGGCTCACGGCTTATGTGTTTGCCACTTTCTTTTTCATTTTAATCCACACCATGATCTTTTCCTGACCCTAACCAAGTGGTTTTTGTGCCTAAACCTAACCAGACCTTAACCACAGGGCATCATGATGATTTCGGAACAACGGGACTTTGGAACAATGGGTTTAATATGGTCGGAACAATGGGACTTTGGAACAATGGGTTTAATATGGTCGGACCAATGGGTTGTCGGAATAATGGGCTGTCGGACCAATGGGCAGACCCCATTCTGGATGCCAAAACTTGCCCAGAGTTGCCTCATATTTGGTCTTGAACAAGTTTGGCAACTTGTTTATGGTATTAGAGGTTAAGAGGTATCTTTGATTTTTATGTTAGTTGCTCTGTGATTCAACAATGCAGGAGCCCCCCTACTGAGAACTGATATTCAGCAATTATCTAAGATCAATTACAGAACCTTCAGTTTCTTTATCATGCAGTGCAGCCACTGGACACGTTTATCAAACAGTAAAATGTATTTTGTATTTCCTTCATCTAAATCAGGACATGATCCAAACAATTCTACTCTCTTCTAGGGATGGGAATCGAGAACCGGTTCCTGTTAAGAACCAGTTCCAACTGGTCCAATTCATCGACATCATTAGCCTTTATGCTTAACGATTCCCTTATCGATTCTTTTCATTACGCCGAATCTATGCTCGTCAGTCAGCAGCCCGTTCAACAACAAAGAAGACGTAATGGCGGAGAGACAGAAGCGGTCAAAGCCGTAGCTTCACTTCACGCTGTTGTTAGCCTCCCTGGAGCTGCTAGCTCACTGTGGAGCTTCGGCGCATCCCCGCTTCAGGTAGACGGCAGGCGGGGCGCTGTTGTTGTTAGCCTCCCTGGAGCTGCTAGCCCACTGTGGAGCTTTGGCGCATCCCCACTCCTGTTGTCGGATTTCATGGGAACACCAAGGATGGTAAGATGAGGGCAGTTGAGTTGATTTGCACGCTGTTTGTTGTTATAATATGCTGGGCTAGCTGCGTTAGCTGCCTCACCTGAGTTAGCTGCACTAGCTGCGTGATGTTGACACACTCAGGCTGGGGATGCTTTTTTTTAAATCTTTCTCATCATCTTTCTAACTAGACCATGGCTTTAAGGTTCATAATAAAACGTTCTGAAAGCAGATGTCTTGGGTTACAAACAACAGGAGGTGATATCATTAATTCACAGGAGGAATCAATAAGGGAATCGATAAAGAATCGGATCGATAAACAGAATCGATAATGGCATTGATATCGATAAAATCCTATCAATTCCCATCCCTACTCTCTTCTCTGGTGATTATTAAAAAGACGCTAAGATGTGATGAATGTCAGAGATTGAGAGAGCCCCTATCAGGAAAAAAACAACAACAGCACTAGGTGTTTCAGCAGCTTTCCTGATGAGTGACATGTTGTGGTTGAGCAGATAATGACTGGTTTCTTTAATCTTAGAGGTAGCAGATCAGAAAATATAAATTGTAGTAACAATCATACTGAAAGTTTTGGAGAGTAATTATAAACAAGGATGAGGATGAGGATTTGTATGTGGAAATCATAGATTAACGTTGATTAAGACAAGAAGTAAATTTGGGTAATTAAGTAAAATGACAAAGAACTGGAGACATGGTGATTTTGTTGTTTGGCCAGCTTATGGAGTATATTAAACCCTCAGCATCCAGTAAACAGAGATTGAGATGTTTACTTCAGTTAAAAAAGTAACCCAGTGATAGAGTTACTTATCGTGTTGCTCTACAGATATTTGTTTGACATTATCAAGGCTCAAATTTCATCACCAGGGTATCAAATACCGACACTTAGATACGACCCTCTGGATGTGATATGGATGCAAAAGGGACCCTTTAGTTTCTATATGAGATACATTGGGCATTCCAATAACGCTAATGTAAACCACACCCACTGCCAACCAATACGTTCTTATCCCAGGTTGTCACATATTGCGTTTTTTTTTTTTTTTCAGTGGACTTACATGCCTACATTCATTCATTCATTCATCATTCATTCATTATATTTTATTTCCGTGTCATGCCATATATTTGGCCCATCCCACATGGGATTACAAGACACATTATTTACAAAATATACATCTTCCGGTCTTACATATACGAAACATGTGGAAAAAGAAAAGAAACACAAACAATTTAAATAAATATAAAAGAACTGTTATATATCTATGAATTATAAAGAGCTTTTTTACTCTTCTCCCAAGCTTTCTCCAGATACCTACATATTATGTGCTATCATGCTGCGTGTGCTAATGATGTTACAGGAAACCACAACCAATGCTGGAATGTCAGCAAAAGCACATGGTTATGTTCAGGCATGTGGTTAGGTTTAGGCAACAAAAGCATGCGGTTTGGTTTGGACCACAAACGTACATGATTAGGCTTGATAACAAAAGCACATAGGTTAAGGCAAAAAACTCTCATGGTTGGGTTTACGCAACAAAAGCATGTGGTAAGGTTTAGGCAACAAAAGCACATGGTTAGGTTGAGACAAAAATATCATGGTTTGGCTCTACATTCAAACGGGTAGAGAACACCATGCTCCTGGGTGAAAGTCCAGAGTTTGCGGGACCCATCTACCACCCCTATAAGGACTTTCCAGCTCGTTACATTATGCTGCCACTGGCAGCGACTCAACCTGACACCATCCTTTGGCATATCACACCGCTGCAAAAGATGCTGTCTGGCTGCATTATGAACTGACATTGCCTGTCTGCGTATCATACCGCAACAAGTGGGGTATCATAACATATATATGCTTGATGCTGAGAGTAATTGATGTCGTATAAACAACATGTCATGCACTGATGCTACTTACTTGGCATATTTACATCGTTACATTTTGTAACAAACGTACCCTAACAAATTGATTTTAACCCAAAACATGATGTTTTTTCTAAACCTCACTAAGATGTTTTGTTGCCTAAACCTAACCATGACAACATTTCACAACATAAACTACATGTTACAATGTATTTCAGCTGTGTGTCACATAGAGATCCTAAAGGGTGCCCTGTGCTTTGAATAAGCATCACTATTTGACAGTCTGGGAATAAGAGTGGGTTGGGGGCTTGCAGTGTCCCTGAAAACCCCTGGACTGGACCAAATTAACCAAACTACGACTTTGAAAGGGACCATCTTTATGTCTCTATTATCTCATCATTTTTGGACTCAAATATTAATAGCTTTAGAGACAGCACTTTTGTTCAGCAGCTTCCCTTAGCAAGCAGAGGCAGACTGCACTGTTAGTGGACATTGTCCAATACATAAATGTGAAATTAGGGTACATTTTAAAAAGAGCCAAGAGCTCAGACAAGCCCTCAACAAAATGGATTAAAAGAGGTGCTTGAGCATTGGGAACATGCGGTGGCTTGGAGGCCGTCTTCATATACAATCCATCTATTGTGGGTGGCAGAAGAATGAGCGGAGGAAGAGGATCTCTGAGCCAGACAGGGGAGAGAATATTGCCTGTAGCGTTGTGGATGTAATAGGGGAAGGCAGTGATGCATTTCCGCCAGGCTAGTCTGGTCACCAGGGAGCTTCTGTCTCCAGCGTTTGCCACTCGCTCTCAACGGCCAGAAACTTCTCCTCCTCGCCTTCGCCTTAGTTTTCCAGTTTCTCCTCTGCCTTAACTCTGCCCGAGGTAAATATAACCGCAGCCTCTAGAGAGTGGGTGGGTGTTTTCAGCTCGATGGGGAGTTTGCGGCATGTGTTTGTGTGTGTGGTTTTTCTCCCACCCTTCTGCAGAGGGCCATCTCTTTCAAGCTAAATCAGCTCGCTTGCTGTGAGCCTGTCTCTGCTGGGCATCTGCTAATGCCGGCTCCATTACATCCAGCCTATCTCTGGCTAGAAAAGCACACACACACACACAGGCAAAGAATAGAGCTATATTTTTGTGTTTGTGGGGGGATAGACACCTTTGAAGTCCTGCGATGCTGCCCCGAGATGCGTAGTTGAACGTCGCTAGGAGGGGAGGGGGTTAGCAAGCAGATAAACACACAAACCTGTCAGAGGCCAAAACAAGCTGGCCTCTTGGTTTGATGCCCTCGGGGGAGGCTGGGTATGTACTGACGCATTACTGTGTTGATCACAGTTGGTGGTGGAAGAGTTTGGCAGGGTTAAACGGTCAGGCAAGCCTTCAATTTGTGCGACCTGTACTTCACTGTAGCTGTGGTTCATTAGGGAGTGCAGCTTAAACAGCGAGGCAGGCACCCAGGGGACTCCGTTAATTACACCGTTCAGACTCCTTGATGGGTGCGGGAAGGCCGCTCTCACACAGCAGGAGGGCCCACGTACACGTGTACGTGTGTGTGTGTGTGTGTGTGTGTGTGTGTGTCCTGTTGGGTGTAAACACATGACACACCACAGGAATACAAGCTCATTTGAATAACAGACAAAATGTGTGCCAAATCATACCTTGCAGTATGATAATAATGTGATACATGATATAATAGAGGCATTGATAAATTATTCAGTGAGTTATCCAGTCATTTCAATGAAATGATTTCTTTATATGCATAGATGATCAAAACCAATGTTAGGATATTTTGTGCTATTCACAGCTATTAACACAATTATCATCACTCCACTTGATTTGATTAGATTTTTAAAACTTAAATTGATGTCTTTTCAGCTCGTGTTTCAAAAGACAAAAACTAATTTTAACATGAGTCCTTCAATGCGAAAAGAGTGGCCCTCTAATATGGTGCTTTATTTCTTCTTTTAAAGTGACAGTGTGTGAGTGGGTGGGCAAGACCACACCATTTGTCCCATTTACACTTGCATGTCTTAACCATGCTTGTCATGTTTTTGCCTTAGCCAGAGTTCCAGCTTTAGTCTGTGGGGTTTTGTTTGTGTTAAGTATTATATTTTCTTACAAGTGCCATCAACATTCAAACATTTTCTAATTGTTTATGGATTTAATCTTTAATTTTATGAGTTAAATGTGATATTTCTTTGGTCTAACACACCCATACTGTCTTTCTCTCTCTTTTTGTTTTGTTCTCCAGTCAGATGCGTTTCAGTTTTGCTGCTTGTGTATTTGTGTAGCTTGTTGTCTTTCCAGGTTACATGGCAGAGAGGAGGTCATGTGGTTCAAGGTGTAGCTGTTAGGCACAGGCCACATAGCACGGCTCATCTAGAGATTTGAAGCATAGAATGAATAACAATAATGGGCGTAGCCACCGTGACATCACCCATTGGTTTGTGGACGTCAGTTTTGAAGCCTTGAGTTTGGGCTTTTTGCCAGGGCGTTAACAAAGACAGTACAGGCAGTGCAGTTGCACTGGGCTCCCTGGGATGTGGGGGCCCATAGAGAGAGTGGGTGCAGAATCTTACTATATAATGACGAAAACTCTATCTGTGTGTGTGTGTGTGTGTGTGTGTGTCTGTGTGTCTGTTCCATGTTTTTCTCCTCACTGACTTGGTCAATCCATGTGAAATTTGGCACAGTGGTAGAGGGTCATGGGAGGATGCGAATGAAGCAATATTACATCAATTGGCCAAAGGGGGGCGCTATAGCAACCGATTGAAATTGCAAACTTTGAATGGGCATATCTCATGCCCCGTATGTCGTAGAGACATGAAACTTTGCACAGAGATGCCTCTCCTCATGAGGAACAAACAACCCATAACTTCCACTTACATAGATTTTCCGCCATTTTGAATTTTTTGAAAAACACTTCAAATCGATGTCTTCCTAGGAAGTTTGTTTTTGAAAAACACTTCAAATCGATGTCTTCCTAGGAAGTTTGACTGATCTGCATGAAACTCGGTGAACATAATCTAGGGACCAATATCTACTGTTCCCTCTTGGCAAAAGTTGGAAAACTTACTAAAACTGAGCTTCTATAAGGCAATGAATATTGCGGAGGGCGTGGCTCATCACATAAAGGTGTATAACATCTCAAGGGTTTCACCCATCACCACGCAACTTTGTAGGCATATGACCACACATAATCTGAGGGGACCCCTCCATTATTGACCCCATCAAACAAAATGGGGGCGCTAGAGAGCTCATTTCTTATCTAGGCCTAACCGCCATATGGATTTTTACTAAACTTGGTAGATATGTAGAACAGGACGCCTCAAGGTGACTGGAGAAATTTAACTCTAATTGGCAACTGGGTGGCGCTATAACAACAGAAAAATGCTTCAAAATGGCTAAAATGCGACCGATCGCTGTGGCTCCCCCTGTGGCCAAATGTTGTTGTTTTTTTCTGAGTTTTGGTATGACTAAGTCATGGTATGGTATGCTGTACATAATCATGGAAACTGTCAGTGTGTCATTCTGTCAATCAGTCATTCTGTCTGTCCCACGTTTTTCAATAAATCTGTCTGAATACATTGCTCTTCTTAATAATGGGTTCAGTTGACTATTTAATCTGCAATTTCCTATGACCTGTATCCCAAACACACACCATGTGAAAGTGTACGTGGGCAAGTGTGCACTCAATGTGTACGGACTACTTGGCCCTAATGAGAGACTGTCACCTTGCCTATGCCTGTGTTAAAAGACGAACTCTCATTAAATTAAAAATGGTGCCATGTGCTATATATGCCCTTGGAAAGGGCAGGCCCATCATTGGCCTATTTTTTTTTCTTTGGTAAAATAGTCTTATTCTTATTCTATCTAAACTATAAACTATCAAAATTATTAAACTAAATTAAAAGTTTCTTATTTTCTTTGGTATTTTTTGTCACATACAGATATGAAATTATGATTGCATGTACTGGGGCCTATTGTTACTACATCATGCCACTGCTGTCGCATTAATGAACCATATTTGTACGAGGGGGTGGAGCTGTGGAGGAGGAGGACTGTGGTGAAGCTTTGAAGACAGCTTGTCAGTCAAAGCAGCCATGAGTCCTAAAACCCAGAAATGAGTTAACAGTTTAGCACTGCTGGTTCCCTGGTCTCAAAGTCAATGGGTTTTTTGAATGAGTTTTTGCTCAGATGCCTGAAATAAGGTCTGTGGATAACACAAGCTTAAGAGGCTCCCGCATTTTATTTTAAGACATAAAATGCATTTGTTAACACCCCACTTGTGAATTTTGAAGCTTTTATGTGGCTTAAAAATGTGGTTGCTAACAAGAGACTACAGAAAGTTTTCACACGGGACATGGCTATACAGTCTTCTTGTGGTGGTGACATTAGGTCATGTGACCATGGTGTAGTCTGTTTATAGCCAAACATTAGCTTTTTACTTTCAGTGATTGATGACTTTTTAAAGCCTAAATTCAAAGTTATTAAGATTATCTTACTGAACAAAAAGTGTAAGTATCATAAATGTTTGTTTGCCACAGAGCTTATTTTCTGCAGTAATCCAATGGAAAAATCCCATAGGCTTGAAAGAGAAACCAGGGCGATGCTAACTTCCGCATCAGCCTCCAGAAAAACATCATTCCTGATGCACTTTATATGGATTGACTAGCCTCTGTAGCCAGCATCAAGTGGCCATTAGAGGTACTGCATTTTGATTTGCAGTCTCGCCTCTTTTTTTTTTTTTTTTTTTTTCCAAAGTAATGTGTGGTTCTCAGTAAAAACAGACAGGGAAAATGATCAGTTGATAGTGATATTTGAGTTAAGAACAAAGCAAAGCAGGTTCTGGACCACAACTCACTACACACTCTCTACTGTTAGCTAGTTTAACTATATTTAAATTTCTGTGCAGAGGTTTGGGGCAACAATTACAAAAGTTCACTGCATTCACTCTCTATTCTCCAAAAAAGAGTAATACAGATAATTCATAATGCTGGGTATCAGGATCACACAAAGTCATTATTCTTGCAGTCAAAGTTAATAAAATTTTCTGGTCTTGTGGATTTTGCAGAAATAGGGCCCTGTTTAGATGGTCTAAAATGCAAAGCGCCAGGCGTGCAGCGCATGGGCGTGTCCCAGTAACTTGCTAGTTAGACAGCGCGTTTTCAGACTGTGCGCCATGGCGGAGAGTCTAAAAGGGTTGGACTTACTCTGTGAATTAGTCATGGGTGTGTTTTGGGCGTATCATTCAATAAGCCAATCAGAGTGTCACCTCTCATTCCCTTTAAACGAGGTGCGATTGGAGCACACAGCGGAGAGCTAGTTAGATGGCGGACCTACCAACTGGAAAGAG
>NC_065509.1:5234157-5253216 GCF_006386435.1 Epinephelus moara | reverse complement strand
AGACCAACACACCCAGAGAAGCGCAAGTTCATTTGCTAGTTAGACGACGAGGGCGCAGAGAGTGAAAATGACAACTGCGCCTGCATCTAAATAGCAATGACACTTGCGACATGGATTATGCGCCCTCCGCCGTCCGCTTTAGACCATCTAAATAGGGCCCATAATGTGTAAAACAAGAAATAACCTGCTACCAAGAAATGTTAAAAAAAAAAAAAAAAGTGTTCAGTGACTGAGAGGGAGGTTATAATTTAAGGGGATAATTTAATTTCAAAACCTATAGTGTGCGCACAAACAGGAAAAGTTTTTTGTATTTCTATACATGGAGTAAAGCTACGGAACTGCCTAAAAGTGGAGCTTAAACAATGTTGAAACTTACACCAATTCAAAGGAAGACAAGGTATTATTAAACTGATACTAGTCCATACACATTGAGTGCACAGTTGCCCACGTACAGTTTCACATGGTGTGTGTTTGGGATACAGGTCATAGGAATTTGCAGATTAAATAGTCAACTGAACCCATTAAGAAGAGCAATGTATTCAGACAGAGTTTTTGTGAATTTGATAGTACGATTGCTTTATTGAAAGTACAGTAGTTCCATTGCCAATAGTGGATTAGTTAGTGGGCTAAAACTGTACATGAGCAGTTGAGGTAGCATGTTAGATAGTTAAAGTGTTTATATGTTGTATTGACTTTAAAGTGGGGCGCACTGGTAGAATGACTGAGTGACTGACAGAATGACACACTGACAGTTTCCGTGATTATGTGCAGCATACCATACCATGACTTAGTCATACCAAAAATTAGAAGAAAAAAACCCAAAACATTTGGCCACAGGGGTATGGGGTCAGATCAGTCTAATAATGAATGAACTCACGCAGGGTTTTTCACAAATGCACATGCTCTGGTTCACAGTTGTACTTCGGACTCACTAATGCACATGATCTGTTTCGCAAATGCACACACTATGCTTCACAAATACTATTTTGAGGCACACTTGTAATATAAATTCACAGATCATGCGAATCACTGAATGTGCATTTACAAACTGCTTCTCATTTGTGAACCTCTCTACATTTGTGAGAGAAATCTGCGTGGTGAATTTTGAGACTCCCCTGACGTCGCAGGTCAACCAACGTCACCATTGGCTGATGAGGAGAGGCATCTCTGTGCAAAGTTTCATGTCTCTACGACATACGGGGCATGAGATATACCCATTCAAAGTCTGTAATTTCAATCGGTTGCTATAGCGCCCCCCTTTGGCCAATTGATGTAATATTGCTTCATTCGTATCCTCCCATGACCCTCTACCACTGTGCCAAATTTCACATGGATTGACCAAGTCAGTGAGGAGAAAAACGTGGAACAGACACACACAGACAGAGTTTTTGTCATTATATAGTAAGATATATATATATATATATATATATATATATACATATATATATAGAAATTGGGTTAGTGATAGGCTGACTGTGGGGCCTCTAAAGAGTGTGTCCAGCTGCCTCCTCACATTTTCATCTATCCATGCTTTTCACATAGTCATATATTTATTTATCACTGAAGGTATTTAAAAATGAATTGTTTCACTCAGAAAGTATTTATAGAGTGAGTGATACATTTATAAAACTACAAATATCATAAATGAGATTATAAGACTGCTCATATGTATGAAACATCTGACAGTTCATTACATTAAAATTCGTGTTTCCTTTTTTTGATTAATACTTTCATGAAAAGCTCAAAGAGCCAGAGCTGTAATAAATGATGATGGCAATCATGATTATGTGATAATGCCGTGTCACAGATTAACACACACACACACTGGCACTCATTACCATACTGTGGTTTTATCTCCCACTTCCCAGAACATGCATGTGGTCGATAATATTGAAATTCTAATCCAGCTGAGTTTCAGTATGTCATCTTGATTTATTTGTTAATTTCTTTTGTTCATTCATTCTTTCTACACTTGGCTTTGTGCGGGCATGTTTTGCTAAGTTGTGTTTTTTTTTTATCTTACTTGTGCTAATTACTAATTGTACAAGGCCCCTTTATTTCTGTTGCATTTCTTTTCATCTCTGAACATTTCTCTAAACTATTTTTTTTTTGTTTCCAAAAAGATTTCTGATAGGTTTCTCTCGATAAAATCACTGTCAGAACTTTTTTTTGGTCCAAACAACTCTTGATTTAGTTCTACCTGCAAATCCATGGCTGACTTAATGACAGCGTAGTCAAAGTGTATGACATAACATCAATACTCCAACTTATAAATTAAGCTGACTTAACAACTCCAACGCTGTCGCTCTGACTTACAATTACAAGTCAGCCCAGGCAGGTAATTAAATGGTGCGAAGCTGTGATTCCTCCAAAAATACACCAAACCCCTTCCAAAAGACGACATGCACAACATGATTGTGTGCCGTGATCAGCGGTGAATATTCAAATGATCGCTGTAAATAGACGGCTAAATTAGAAATCAAACCTGAAGACACAATTTGTTGTAATGACAAGCTCCTTCAAAAGACCACAGCATGCCTGCCTTCCCCTGCATTTTGACAGCCTTTCTTCACATCTCAGGCTCCTGACAGGGCTTTGTACGCGCCTTGTCACCTCGAATCTGTCTGCCACTGCTATTTTTTCAACCCCCCCCCAATGCTTCATCTTAGAAAGATGCTGTTAATGTAAGATTTCATCAGGCAGCCATTTCCTGGTTGATCAGGTGGGGTCCCAAACTCACTCGTAGCCACGTGTGCTTTTTTATTCCCTCCATCGTCATCGTATCTGATACGGATCCCGTTGACATTACTGATCGTTAGTGCAACACGGTGACGCTAATTCCTGTTGATGGCCTTTTCCTCTCAGCTTCGATGTAACCTGATTATGCCAATCAGAGTGTCTAACGAGTGGAGAATGTTAACTGTTGGCAGCTTGCGAGCCCCATTCCTAAAGCAAACTCTTTTTTTTCCCCCCTGTACCACAAAGCAGATGAAGATGCATGAAGTCCTCATCCTCGTCCTTGCTGAAAGGAGATTCAGTGTGGGGCACCATTAACCTCATGAAGCTGAGCTGGTTTCTATGAAATCTTATCTAAAATATCATACTATAGAGTTATGCAGAATAGCTCTGTCAGTGTGAGAGCTGAAACATATGATATTAGCCATGGATGGATTACTGAACGGGCCTATCTGGCACAGGCCCAGGGGTCCAAAGTGTCAGGGGCCCCTTGGCCTGCAAAATGTCACTAGAATTAACATGTAACGACCAGGAAGCGACCCAAAATGACGACAAAAAGATGCAATGGATCTACAAAGAGACAAAAAAAAATACAGTTCAGTACAGAAACAGACAGAACAACCACAAAGAGACACAGAATTACTACAAAGGATGCAAAATGACTACAGAGACATTCAGGCTAAAAAAAAGAAGGCAAAACCAGCACAAAGTCTGTGTTTTCTGCTCCTATGTAGAGGTGGTGAGGCCTTAACTGGACCCATTGGGCCTCATGCAAGAAACAATATACAAACAAATTTTCTCTTATTTTTGACTGTATCTACAATTTGTTTTAATTTGTTAGAACCCAATTTTTTGGGGATTAACCAACAATTTCTTATTTCATGGTCTATAAAAATACAAAGATACATTTTATATTTTAGGAATATTGAAAAAATACATAAATATGATATAATTGAATTTAGAGTATGTTTTAGAGTTATTATAATAATTGGATTATCACATTTGCCACCAGTGGTGGCATGTAACTAACTCAAGTACTGTACTTAAGTACAAATTTGAGGAACTTTACTTTACTTTAACTTTATTTGAATATTTTAATCTCATGCTAATCTACTTCACTACACTTCAGAGGGCAATATTTTTCTTTTTACTTCATTGCAATTATTTGATAACTTTAGTTACTAATTCCTTTATAAATTAAATTTTTTGTGAAGAAAAAAAAAACGTGAAGGCATACAACTGCAGCTGTAATGATTGATTAATTAAAAAAAAAAAACTGGCAACTATTTTTATCATTGTTTTATTTATTTTGTTTTGAGTCATTATTTAATGCATAAAAAAGAAAACATTTCATGGTTCCAGCTTGCACCTTTAGGTTTTTCAAATATATTGATTTATTAAATTTATTTAAAGTTCTCTGCAATAAGTAACTGTATTTTAAATACTTTAATATATCATCCTTTTTGTAAATGTCACAAATGTCTAACTCTTTCTATGCTCACTATCGTTATCGCTGTCTCGCTCTGGCCCCCGTCACTCCCACAACTTTCCTCCCCGATTTTTTGATTGGTTGATGTGGCGCATTTTTCCACCAATAGGAAAAGGGGTGTCGTGTTTTTTTGGGTTTTTTTTGCTGCTGTTGTTGTTACTTTCAGCACTTTCGTAAGCCCGAACACCCCGTTTTTACCATTTCTTCCTGCACCAAACACGCACCAAATGTGCCAACAATATTCAGGAAAATCATGGTGTTTATTATTTAACATAAGTCTGGTTTTATATGGCCTATCAACACAATTTAAAAAGTGGTACAAAGTTTGAAGTTCCCACTTTCTACACAAAATGAAACGGAGGCTCAGCGAGGCTGCATCTTGCTGCTACGTCGTCTTAAATCGGTCACGTGATTTTGATGCACCGGCACGGCTGTGGACTCAAATTTCTCTTCAGTCTGTAATCAACAGTGGCTTTCACATAATAAATTATTGCTTAACATAACAAAGTCCTATGTTATGATCTTTGATACCCATCAGAAACGTAAATCCAAACCTGGTTGTTGTGAAATAACCTGCAGTGACAGCACTGCCCTGCATAAAGGTAATGATATTAAATATCTTAAAGTATGGCTTGATTTCGAACTGTCATTCAAATCTCTCACTGATCATGTCCTGTGTGAAGTCAACTTTGGAATTAATGTTTTACATCAAACTCAAAACTGCTTAACATGCAATGTTTGAAAACTTTCCTCTCAACTTATACTTCCTATTTTCGACCATTGTGGTGTTGTCTATCAGAACACACTGAAGTCAGACCTTGTTGCACTTTACACAGCATATAACAGACTGCAGATTTGTCCTTGGACGTCCTTTTCTCAATCATCATTGTAAGTATGATGCACTTATATGGCCATCTCTAAATGTAAGAAGACACATCCACTGGCTTCAGCTTTTAAATGTATTTATTTCAATTTAAATGTATTTATCTCAGTTTAAATGTATTCATTTCATTTATCACCACTATCTACAAGAACATCTTGTACATTTTACACCAAACACCAAGTTCTCTGCTCAGCTCTATTTCTTTGCACGTACTAAAAAAACAATTGGCAAAAGAGCTTTTATGTTTAGAGCCTCAGCAGATTGGAATAATTTACCTATCAATATCTGATCCATTTCAACACTTGGTTTGTTTAAGTATTGCATGCCCTGTTGTCTTACTTACTGATGTCTGCTCTTGTTATTAATGAAGCTGTCTATATCTTACTGCTCATCTTACTATTCATCTATTATTGCCCCCTTTTGTTATTGCAACGTCTGCAGTTTTTCATTAATTAGCGTGTGTGGTTGTCCCTTTTTTTCTTTTCTTTGTTAGTTTTTGTTTGTTTTTTCTATTTTCTTTTTAATTACCGACTTATTTTGTCATTCTTCTGTTGTTTTGCAGTTACTGTGACAAATGTTGGGACCCCCTCGGAAACAAGATGGCACATCTCAAAAGGTTTATCCTATTAAACAAATATGAACACACAGCATGTGATGAATAATTAATAAACAAATGGTAATTTTGCTGATAAAGTATGGTGGGACTTAAGTATTTAAGGCCACAAGTTGTATTACGTAGGTTTTCTATAACTCCAGCTAACAGTGAAGTAAGTCATAGAGATACACAGTTGCTCCACTTCATATCTCCTCATCTTCACATGTGCGTGTCTCTCAGCTTCTCACAGCTCACATCTTATTTTCATCTCAATTCACACTCTGCAGTGTGCAAGCTTGATTTACATATGTGGCTTCTGCCTGTGTGCAGTTACAGAGGGAGACATATGGATTGGCAGAGAAAAGTTAGTGTCTGAAGGACAAACTATGAAGAAAAACTACTGTAGGAGAGTGGCTGTTTGTGATGCAGGAAGGAGAGGTCTGATCAACAAGCGGACTCTGGTTAAGTCAAACATTAAAGAAGATGATGAAGCTACATCCCATAAACTGGAGCCTGAGGTGATCAAAGCCAAGTCCTTGGTGTGTTTACACACCAATGTTTTTTTAACTATAATGGACGTGAAAGTCAAAATGAAACCTGTGATTGAAGAATAAGATTGCTCATTCTTTGTAAACAATCATGGTAGCATTTTATATTAAGCTACACATATTCACCATTAACTTGTTGCTTATTAGCAGACATAATAGAAGAATATTGGCTGTTTATAAATCATTATTGAGCACTTATTATGCCCTATTATGCATGACCTTAAGAGTTTTCCATCAATAATCTCCTAATTACTGCTTATTGATAGTAAGTAAGGACGTTGTTGTACATGAATTATAATCTTAATATGCTCAATATGGGCCTTATAGGGTGATAACACCACAAGATAATTTTCTCTTACTATCACTTGAAGCTACAGTTGGTAATTTTTTGGTAACATTTATGAAAATAATCTACAGAGTCTTTGGAAAAAATCATATTCCCCCTTTTTTAATTGTGAAAACGTTCTTTTATTCCCCCAGTGTTTTTCATCATCAAAGCTACATGTTTTGGCAACCCTCACATTAAACACAATGATGAAATTGGACTATACATTGATTATACAAACCTCTGAATAATACAAGAGGCAGTGTTATCCAATGATCTGTGCTAATATTTGTATTAATTATCTGCATAAGGCTACACAGCAGACATCTTATAAACTTAACATTCCAATTTATATTGACAAAAAAACAACTGACAACTGTGTCAACTGTGCGGCCTTGATGATCTGTGAAATTTTGAAAAAAAAATAATTTGACTTCCAGTGGATGGAGCATTGTAGTGCTACACAATAAAGCAAATGCTATTTTCAAGGTTTTTGTCAGCTTAAAAAGAAATTATTTAGATTGTTAAATAAATAAACAAACAGATTTTCATATTTTTGGCATGAAAATATTTCATGGGTTCAGGGTTGGCTATTAGCAACTGAAGCAGCTTTCTGAAGTCTCCATTCCACAGCACATACCACTCTGTGCTTTAAAAGAAGGTTACTGTGTGGAGTAAATAGCTCTCCTGTTTGTTTCTATATATGTGCCAAGCTTATATAACCAATCTTTGAGATGTTTTCTATGGTTTCATTTGGGTCCTTCTAGCAGTAGCTGTACTTCATTGTGGTTGGTGCTTTTCAGTCTCCTACAAAATACATAGCCCATTAATTTGCTTTGCCAAATATGTTTTGGAGGAAACTCAGTTGTTATCTGGATGATGTTCACTAGCAACTTTTTTTTTGTCCAACCATGGGAGTTTGACATCCTATTGCAGTTGGACAAGGTTGAGGTGGATGTATTAAATGCAAAGACTTTGGCACCAGAAACAGCAAACAGTGAACAGAGAGTCACATTATCATGCTTTTAGAGCAGTCTTTATGTCCACCTAATGAATGTAAATTCAATATTCACTTACTTTAAGCTTTACCTGGGATCTCCACCAACTCCTAAGATAACTATCTGGGTCATTCTATGTTAAATCAGAGTTTTATGTTTACATTTTAGATTTAGTTTAAACCTCATGTGTATGCTATTTGTCATAAAAATATAAGCCATGTGAAATATTTAAGCTGGATTTTGAGAATTGCATTGTTTTTTGCCACTGGGAATGTGGTCATTTTTGCCTCCTAAAAATATCTTAGATGGCAAACAATCTTTAGGTTTCAATATCTTCAGACATGCAATGCCTAGAGCCATGAAATCTAGTAAAGGCACAGACAAAACAGTGTACAATAGATCTGAATGACTGGAAGGCACAAGCAGATCTCACATTTGTCATAACTGGCTCTTGGAAATGGACAGAAAAAGTTCTAAATTGGTGGGTTTTTTGTTTGTTTTCAGCTCCAGTAGGACCTCAAAATATGGACATTTCCATATTTGTAGCAATAAATAAAGTATTTGATGGATGTAATACCAAATTACATGAACAAAATCTGATATAAAATGCAAGTATGAAAAGCCATGGATGAAATTTGTTGATGCCAAAGTGGAAATATGGACTCATTCTTATGACCATTAAAATTTGTGTGAAAGGGCACCGTTATGTGGGACGTTATGTTCCTGTTCCTTTTTATTTCTCCCTGTAGTGCTACTTTTACATTTTTTTGTTCTATTTCATTGTATATTTAATAATTTATATTCTATTCTAATATATAACTCTATAACTTTATATATTTTCTGTGTGTAGCTTGGAGGGGGCAACAACAACCACTGTGCAAACCTGTATTGTATAATGACAATAATAAAAAAATTGATAAACCCGAAAAATGGGTTCTTGTCTTCTCTTTTTTTGTTGAGAAGTAAAAACAAGAAGTTTTAACAAAGTCTAAAATGTAAACCAAAACCTTTATCTGATTTGACACCATAATGACCCATCGTCTCTTTAGCTGCTAAACGCCTCACTCTGTTCACCAGCTAGTCTCTGACTGTGTCTGTCTGCTGTTTGCTGCTGAGAGATGCTCTGAGGCTCAATAGAGCTAAACTACAAAGTTTGTGTGTTTGTTAATTAGTGACAAAAAGTGGTCCTGCCATCTATTATTAATATGAAAATATGTTTTTTTTTTTAAAGATATTTTTTGGGGCATTTTTGCCTTTATTGGACAGGACAGGTATGTGTGAAGGAGGGAGAGAGAGAGGGGGGATGACATGCAGCGGAGGGCCACGGGCTGGATTCGAACCTGGGCCGCTGCGGCAACAGCCTTGTACATAGGGCGCCTGCTTTAACCACTAAGCTACCGACGCCCCGAAAATATGTATTATTGCATCTTTAAATTTAGGTAAAAATTGAGATTATGTTCTGAGGAATAGTTTAAAATCATGGGAAATAATCTGATGATGTCATGACTTTTTTTTTTTTTAACAATCAGGAAAAAGTCCCATAAAAAGATGACAATGGTCATTATGCTAAACACAGGACCAGAGAAAGACTGCTACTGTAAATTAAATACTAAATATCTTTAAAAATCAATTTAATAAGCTAGAAAAGTGTCGTCTGTGTCAGGGGACTGCTCCTCAGTTCAGACCACAGTGGACAAGCAAAGTTATTTGTAACAGTTTATACAAAACAAATGAAACATGTTTATCTACAGTAAATGATCTAAAGAAACATAAAGAGAGGAGGGAAACAATAAGCAATTTGGTGATCTGTCAATGACCATCACACTGCTTAGAAACAACTTACTGCTTCTTGGACTTGTTTGTGCAGTGGTATTAGCATTAATGAAGATGATGATGATGCTGATTTTTGTTCTGCAGTAAAATGTGGAAATACTCGATTACCTCAAAGCTTTTACATATGTACATGTCTTCAATAAATGTAATACGATATTTACCACCACTGAGAAAGGTAATGATTTGGTTAAATACGAAAAAATTTCCTGTCTTATATCTCAAGTGACTTTTTCAGAATTCAACCAGTTACATTTGCTAATCAGGCATTTGTCGCAACAAGTGGATATTGTAAGAAAACAAAGGAAATATAGTGTCACAGAATGTATCGTTGATACGTTCAGTACCAACATTTGGCACTTTTTGGATAAGTTAATCAAAAATGATTCCTCATTATTCTCCAAAATACTGCAATCTGAGTAGCAATATGTGTCTTTTAGAATGTGATGTTGTTGCAGTAGCATATGGTAATAATTAGGAGACAGGGTCCTTCAGGAATGTATAACTTTCTCTTGTAACTTGGGAAAATATAAGAAACAGTTCTTAAACACATCTGCTTCATCATTTATTTTGTAGAAAGGTATATAGAGTAAAACAAACCCTTTTATTGTTAGGTATTTTTTGGTGGGCGGGGCTTAGCTGGAGGCAAAACAGTTCCCCGCAGACATTAGCTTGTGCAAGTTGGCAAGTTGTGTTGGCTTGTTTTAGACAAGGGAGGAAGATGATGCGAGTGGTGCATTCAGAAATGTTCATTCCGGGTGCCGGTGCGCACTTTGGCACAAACTGGACCGATTGTAAATTCGTAATGCTGTCGGAATGTACTGTTCAGTTATCCAGAGCACCACACTCTTAGAGAGGCAGAGTGCACTCTGGGCACTCTCCTCCTAACCTTCCTCCTAATACCTGCCCAATTTCTGATTAGGTGGACATGATAACATTATTAATCAATTGCTAACATGATTAATACGCATCACGTTATTCATCCCAAAACAGTTAATACTTTTTCTCTAACCTGATATGAAGTGTGCGATGCACATGCAAGCATTTTTGATGATTGCCTCTGTCCGGTCCTTTTGTTTTGATCCATGACTCCTTCTATTCTGGCTCCCAATAACACAACAAGATGACATTATAAGACTCTTATGTAGCCTACAGCCCTGTGGTGGTGAGGGGTGTTTTGCATGTCTATATGGCATCCACAGCAGCCATTGACAGTATGGGATTTTTTGTTTTCTATGTTAGTTCAGCTAAGTGCACATTTTTGTCATAAATTAAATACATAATCCACTGTGAAAACAGGGGATCATAGATTTAGCAGGTATAACTAAAACATTTACAGGGAAAGAAAAAGATAAGACATTTCTTACTCATGACTGCAGTATATTTAGAATGTCCCATCACCTCATCCATGTTGACCACATCTTTTTACCCCCCAAATAACATATACTTCCCAAAGCCTGTGTGGATAGAAGACCTCACATCTCCCAGAGTGTTAATGTGTCTGGCCCCTAGCAGAGAATCCAAAGCTCTTCCCCAGCTCCAGCCAGTGGTTCCCTGCCACTGATAAAGATCTTCTCTCCCTAGGGGTGTAAGCCAATGGCTGTCCAATTGGCCGCCACACTGCTTTCCATGGTCAAACTGATTTCCTTCTAGCTGCTGGGATTTGGTAATGTCCTGAGAGCTGAGTGTCGAGCTCTTTGGCTCAAATCCAATTGTACTGGAAGGAGAGCAGAGGTCGTTTTTTTTTTTTTTCCCCTGCTGCTGAGCAAAGTAAATAAAAATTGTTGGATTTGGATTGGCATTTGCTCTGTGCCAAGAGGGAGTATAGTAACAGGCAGACATTAAAAAAACAGCAACAAACCGTGAGTTTAGTCTTTTGAGGGGGAGAGATGAAATGAAAAGTACATTTGTGGATAACTGAGTGCAGAACAGAGCGGTTGTTTTTCACCGCCTCCCCAGTGGCTGCTGTCTTTGTTTCCTGTTAAACAATCAGCAGAAAACGCAAGACAGAAAGGGAGAGAGAAAAGCCAAATGACAGATTATTTTAAAACAGTGTGCAGAGAAATGCAGCATGTGTCAGAGCAAGAGTGGGTGTACTGTATGTGTGTGTTCATCTATGCACATCAGGGGTATCTGAGCCAGTCTTATTGATTGTTCAAACTGGGATGGAAGCGATTGGGGTTGCAGAGATCAATGCTAAGACAGTTTGGTCAGCCATGAAACTTTCCAGAACACTCATGCAGCCCGTCAGCACAGTTAACAAGATATCAGACCACATAGAAACAAGTTCAGTCCGAAACACACAATGGGCATCACTACAGTTTGACCTAGAGTTAGGTTTTTTTTTTGACATTCTTGGATTTAAGTTGCCAATGACTTTTCTTGTTTTGATACTCAGTAAATTTTAAAGGGGCACCTGGGTTTTTGGATAGTTTAAACAGAATCCAGAAAACCACACTGAGTGGTTTATGAGTTGAACAAGAGGGGCATGGCCATTCAACCTCTTATTCCCCCTTGCGTGGAGGAAACTCTGCTATGAGTACCCCAAATTGGTCCTTTGGAGAAAAGTAAAAAAACCACAACCTAACACACCTATAACCTTTTAAGTTACTCTGCATGTTCTTCATTCCCTTAACCACGACAGATTTGCATGGGCATCAGTTCAGAACACAGATTGGACACTGCAAAGAGCCAGACACATCCGTTATTGGCCATGCCTGACAGTAATATAGCTGAAGTAGAGGTTAATAGCTGGGTGGGTGCACCTTTCACACCAATTTCCCATTCTGAGCATGATGTTAGGAGGGCTTTCAGGCATGTGAGCACCAAGAAAGCAGCAGAACCCAATGGTTCCGGTGGCCGGGTGATTCTATGTGCTGACCAACTAGTGTCACCCTTTACAATGATATGCTCAGTCTGTCATACCCATGCGCTGGGAGAAGTCCAGCATCATTCCACTGCCAAAACAACAACAAAAAAAAATGAAAAACAAGACTGGACTGTCTGAATGACTATCACCTACTGTTACTCACCTCTGTAGTAATGACGAGCTTTGACTGGCTGGCTGTTATACATCTCGTCCTCACTAACCAGCACACTGGACCCACTGGTTTGTCTACCATTCTGACCAATCTACAGAAGATGCCATAGCACAAATTGTCCACACCACCCTATCTCACCTAGAAAAGAAAGGGAGCTTTGTGGGATTGGTGATCATTGACTACACTTCAGTGTATAACACTTTAGTTCCCTCAAGGCTGGTCACAGAGCTCAAGGGACTGGGGTTAAACACCTCACTGTGCATGTGGATCCTTGACTTCCTGACAGACAGACCCTTGGTGGTGAAAGTGAACAGACACACCTCTTCCACCCTCATCCTTACCGTTGGAGCACCCCAGGGCTGTGTTTTGGGTCCCCTCCTGCACTTTTGACTCTAGCACCTTCATCAAGTTTGCTGATGACATAGCTGTAATGGGCCTGATTATTAATAACAATGAAAAGGCCTACCTGAAGGGAGGAGAGGACCCAACCTGCTGGTGTCAGGACAACAACTTATGCCGGAACGTCAGCAAAACGAAGAGAGCTTGTCAAATCAGGTTTGACTGATTTGTACCATGCCTGAGTACCACTGTCATCACCTACCTGACATTTTTGTTGGGCTTGAGTGTAGAAAAGGGTGCTGTAGATGGACATTGCTGCCCCAGAGTGGTAAGGCAAAGCATTGCTCTTGGCCAGAGAAGGAGCCACTGCTGTCAGGCACAAGGCTCTCTGCCTCCCACAGGAGCTTCAACTGCAGGTTGAAAGTGGCAGTGAAGCCGGATCTGGGTCTGTCCACGGCAGGCTTTGCTGCCATCTGATATAAGTGTAATTTGAAACTGTTTCATAACCATTTAAAACCCCTTTGTAGGTGCATTAAATAGCAGTCCACTTTGGTGTTTTGGTACAATTGGTGTTCAAGCTTGATGCATACCATATATGAACGGTACTCGAGACCAGCCTTTAAGGTGAATTCAGGAGTGGATCATCGTACTTTGTCCAGGTAGTAGTAGTATAGTGTTCACACTAATCAAAAAAACAAAAAAAGCTGTACTCAGATTCAGGCTCAGGTTGCTGATGTGAAAGCCCCCTAAAGAGATGATAGTGGACCCTGGGAAGACGCGGGAATGGGAATACACTCCCTTTAATATCATCAGGTTGAGAGGGTGGACAGCTTCAAGTACCTAGGTGTCCATATCACTGAGGCCCTCACCTAGGCAATGCATACTGTCTCAGCAGTGAAAAGGCAAGGCAGAGATTGTTTTACCTTAGATGCTTTTGGGAAATTCTAGGTATCTTCTCAAATACTGAAGAATTTCCAGTTCTGCACCACTGAGAGCATCCTCACTGCCTGGTATGGAATCAGCACTGAAAAGGACCAGAAGGCCTTGCAAAGAGTGGTTCATTCAGATGAACATACTATAGGTGCTGCTTTACCTTGCATAAAGGATGTTTACACCAAGCACTGTAAGAATAAGGTCAGGGGAATCATTAAAGAGCCCTACTACCTGGATAAGTACCTTTTCACCCTGCTGAGGTCAGAAAAAAGGTTCCGGTTACACCAGGCCATCACTGAGAGGCTCAGTATGAATCCTAAATGAAGACAATGCCAAGGACTGCCCCAAATTAAAGGAACTGATGGGATTCCATTTCACTAGAATTGTATCCTTATTACATACGACAAAAAATAAAGACTGAATGTGGGGGTAGTCCTCTGTAGCGCTACAATAAACATTATAAATATGTAATCAGCAAACTGTCTGTGTATCAGAGGGGGACAACATTTGCTGAATCTGCTTTCATGTAAGGACAAAATTGGTCCCATATATGACTCTGACTGCAGGAACAGTTAATATCTTGTCAGTCGGTTTATTCAAATAAGATTTCCTTGTTGAATAGATATCGCTAGAATTAGATTGTCCCTCTATAATCTGTTGCAAATCACAAGCTCTGCTGTGCCTAATAATAATACTTATACCAATATCAAAGCCAAGTACACTGTCATTGCTTAGTTGCATGGTAAAAAAACAACCCCCACCAAAAAAAACAAACAATGAGATTGTTCTAGAATCATAAGAGATAAGATCTGTGGGGACATGAGGTCTTTACACCAAGGACAGTGCTGCAGATGTGTGTTTATCAGAGATAGCAGGGATTACCAGGTATTAACAGTGTGGAGCTGCTTTGCCACAGCTTTACAGCCAGTAAATAAGGAACAAAGTTTAGCTGGCCAGAGCAGAAAACGACATGGGGAAGAGCAATGACTGTGACATAGCAACAATGTGCTGGGTCATGTCATGCAGACACTTTAAACCACTTTGGATTGAAACCTTACAGAAGAAATGAGACATTGAGGGGCAAATTTAAACCTGCACAGATAAGACAAAAGGAAACTGTATCATTCTCAAAGCATCAAAGTGTGAAATTCATCCCAAACTGCACTGCCAAGCAAATAGCATCTCAGTGCTCCTGTGCTATTTGAACATATTTAAATTCATTAACAGACATACATTTAGCGCAAAATTGGCCCTTCTCTATGCAAATGGACCTCATTTAAAAAAAAGAAAGAAAAAAAGTCCAAAGATCAGGGCTACAGTGAAATTATTAGCGTCTTCAGAAAGTTGGTGGGAAATGAGGCACATTGCTAAGGGGTGTCACAGCCAGCATGCCTTAAGTTTTGAGGAATGCCTCTGCATTCAGTCAAGACCTTTAGCTCCAGGTCTGAAAATTTCAGGGTTTTGTTGCTCTCTGCCATTATTCTGCCTGCTGTGTTCTTGGGGCACAGGCAACATTTGTACTTTGTTACATGGATAACTGCAATCACACAACAAAAAGGGCAAAAGCTGGAAAAGCTTTTTGGCATATCTGCACTGTCATCTCATAAGTGTATTATCTTTTGTGAATCGGACCTTGAGATGGGGCAGACAGTAGTTGCAAGTAATGCGCAATTCATGGTGGTATCAGGGGCCACAATCCATTCTTTTTGAATTTACCTTTTTAAGTATCTATCTGCAGGTAATTTCCACCTCATGATAACTGTACAGGAAGTGCATTTTGCAACTTGTGTAAATTTTATTAAAGGAAATGGCCACTTTAGAATGAAAATACAGACACTACTTACTGACTGACCGACAAGAAGTCCAGTGTAGTTTTTTAATCCACAAAACTCCTTTGGGATATCGGAGGTTAACAGCTAGCCGGAATAACAGCTACACTTGAAGTGCATGGAACCCACATTTTGAAAATGTAATAAAACTCTGCTAATGCAGGCTTGCTGTGTTTACATGGCAACTCACGCGAGACTAGCTGATGACTAGTGGTGGTGCTAGTTCTCGAGTTTCGTGCGAGTTGCCATGCAAACACAGCACTGCTGCAGGGCAGGCTAACTGACCACGGTGAGAAATGATGCTATAAAAGTGGAGTAAATTGCGTCTTTTCAAGTCAATGTTGCATGCCGCAGCTTCAGGGCACTTTGATTACGACGGACGAGCCATTCTGACGTTTTTGAAATGCAGTAGCAGAGTTTTATTACATTTTCAAAATTTGGGTTCCATGCACTTCAAGTGTAGCTGTTATTCCAGCTAGCTGTTATCCTCCGATACCCCGAACGAGTTTTGTGGATTAAAAAAACTACACTGGACTTCTTGTCAGCATGAGGGTCAGTAAGTACTGTCTGTATTTTCATTCTAGATATTTATTTTTTTGGGGGCATTTTTAGCTTTTAATGGATAGGACAGACAAGTGTGATAGGGGGAGAGAGAGAGAGGGAGTGACATGCAGCAAAGGGGTCTGGGGTCGAACCTGGGCCGTTGCGGCAACAGCCTTGTACATGGGGCGCCTGCTCTACCACTAAGCCACCCTGTATTGTCATTCTAAATTGGCCATTTCCTTTAAGGCTTAACGTTATGCATGATAAAAGGCGGGGCAGCTTTGAGTGACACGTGGATGCAGAATGTTGAGAAGTCGCAACTAATAACATTGGTTACGTAATGTTAATCATGGCGTAACCCAAGATTCACAGAGTACAGAGGTAGCTGTAGCTGTAGCTATTTCAGTGTACTTTTTAGTTAGTTAAGTTGTACTTTAAAGTTAATTGTAACATTATGGTTGCCTAGAAAATCTGGCTCAGCGTTTGGTTGTCCTAAAAGACCCTCTAATGAGTTTGATATTTGCAGCACATTTTGTTTTAATGCTTCTAATCCTGGTAATGCACCATGGTAACCAAGCTATCACCTAGCAGTAGGGTTATCTCCACTTGCTCATCCAAATATGGTCACTTTTGGCTTCAAAAATCCAAGATGGTGATGGCCAAAATGCCAACTAATTGGTGACGTCACAGAGACTACATCTATATTGTATAGCATATTTTACTAATTGTATATTGTCTATGGTCTTTAATCAAACACTCTCCCTTTTAAGTTTAAAAGCTGACTCTAAAAAGTTTGTTGCTTGCTACTGTGGCAGGATGGCAGCTAAAGTTATCTTGGATTCACAATAGTGAAAATGGCATTCCATAGCCAACTTCAACATGTCAAAACATGTCCATAGAAACTTATGAAAACACTCCTGCTATATGCTGTTGTTCCATACATTCAGCATGTTCCAAAGACACGAAACAAGCTGAGTATTAAATGCCCACCCAGTTACAATGGACTCAGTGTCATGGCAACAAAACCTGTCAAACATCCATAGAAATTTCTTCAACCACTCTGCCAGCATACTTCCCTTTTCCAGGACTCAGCCATATGCTCAGAATGTTTCAAAGATGTATAGTCTCTCCACAACAAGAAAAATAAACATCTCCTCATAGCTTTGCCAGAAGTAGTGTATTTGGTGATTAATTGGTGAAGACACAATTGCAAGCCACCAGCTTTTCTTAGCCTTGTTTCAAGCATGAAGGGGGTGAGTCTTTGGTATTGAAACATAGATTTTCAGTGAGGGGGATAGCAGTGGATTAGAAACAGGTCCAGGACACAGCTAAGACTGAAGGAAACCGATAGCAAACAGTTTATTAACCACAGAGTTCAGTCTTACATTCATCTGTTGTGGATTGAGACACTGTGGCATAAAGAACAACATGGCAGATTTATAGGCAACAGAAAATGACCCACTGACCAATGCATCAGGACTGAGGTTGTCAGGGAGGCTATAAATAACTGGCATCTGCTGAAACTGTGCCTGGTGCCAATAAAGTATTGAAATGAAACACAACACAGGCTCATAAAAGTGCTGTACAGATTTATGCCGCGGTGAGAATATTAAACGGTGTCACTTATTTCATTTAGCTTTTTACAAACTGACAGGCATCAGAACTCATAGGAGACTGACAGGCAGGCAGACCTCCAGGCAAAATAACAGGATGGAGATGGAGGGGCGGTGGGGGATGAAGATGCATCTTTTATGGCGTCACTTTACTCCTCCATTTGCTCTACTTTGTTTTGTGCATGCGTGTTTTTTTTCTTCTTCGCCTCTCTTCTTCCTCTACTGTTCGTTGTTTGTTTTTGAGTGCTTTCCCTCGGGGATCGCCTGAGTAAGCGCCTACGCGAGCGTGACAAGCACTTAAGGGACCATTGAACACCCGTGTGGATATGAAAACCAGCCGTGATCTCACACACACATACACATACACACACACGCCACGGGTTTTATCGGCTGACTGTCATGCGACAGTCATCCAGACTGGTTGCAAATCCAAAAGCATTTTTGCTTGAGGAGATGATACAGTTGATCTAATCAACCACAGATTGACCTCTGACCTTTTTGAATCCACCATACCCTTCACCTCATATTGGTCCACTGATTTACCTCCATCACTATCTTTCTCTCAGTCCCTCTGTTTTGGCTTTTAATGAAATCTAATTCTCTTAGAGGGAAACTGATTGGTAAGCTGAGCGTGGGGCATTAGAGGGGCTTAACCTCGCCTGCCCCCTCTTTGTTTTTAATATAATTTTCATGTATTGCTTCCATGGTTTCATGCTTTGGATTAGGACCAAGCATGTGCAGCTACCTCTGCAAGCCTGATAGTCCATTCGTGTAAACAACTGGAGGAAATCATTGTTCTTTTCCAAATCTGGCACAGGTGGCTGGCAGAGTGTGTTGGACTGTGTATATCACTGGTTGTGCTTGTGTGTGTGTCTTTATAGAGATACTTGTGCATCTCTGTATATTTTAAAGGAGATATTTTAATGCAGGACTCGAGTGGCACTCAAATTGAATGATATTAAATTATTAAATAGGAGGAGGACATATAAATAATCATGTAGTAGTCCATACCCATTGGTAGCTTTGTCACCTTCTACCTATGCCAATCCTCAATGCCAATGTGCAGTTTCACATAGATTGACCACGTCAGTGAGTAGAAAAACGTGGGACAGACAGAATGACTGATTGACAGAATGACACACTGACAGTTTACATGATTATGTACAGCATACCATACCATGACTTAGTCATACCAAAAATTAGAAAAAACCAACAACATTTGGCCACAGGGGGAGCCACAGCGATCTGTCGCATTTTAGCCATTTTTAAGCATTTTTCTGTTGTTATAGCACCACCCAGTTGCCAATTAGAGTTAAATTTCTCCAGTCACCTTGAGGTGTCCTGTTCTACATATCTA
>NC_065509.1:5211707-5234105 GCF_006386435.1 Epinephelus moara | reverse complement strand
GCATGAGATATACCCATTCAAAGTTTGCAATTTCAATCGGTTGCTATAGCGCCCCCCTTTGGCCAATTGATGTAATATTGCTTCATTGGCATCCTCCCATGACCCTCTACCACTGTGCCAAATTTCACATGGATTGACCAAGTCAGTGAGGAGAAAAACGTGGAACAGACACACACACACACACACACACACAGGCAGAGTTTTTGTCATTATATAGTAAGATAAAACAAGAAAAATAAATATAAATAAACCAGTGAATTCTGAAATAAATCACTTGAAATTCTTCATTAGGAATGAAGGTTAATTCTTTATTATTGTCAAACTGCCACATGAGCATAAATATGCAACACAGGGTCCACTCGGTGCTCCCATCAATAATTTCTGGCCTTCATTTTTTTTTTTCAATTCATTTTTGTAAATGTGATTTTTTTTTTTAAATTACTATTTCTTATTTCTTATCTTAATAGCAACACAGTTTAATTGAAAATGATTTCCATTTGATTTTTTTTTCAAAAATTTCCTTTCTGAAAGGTCTGCATAATGACTTTTTTTCCCCGATAAAACTTTTATTTCACTTTATCATTTAGCCATCTATGGTACCGTGTTGCCTCTAAGTAATATACCCATTTTTGTCTGTTTACACTAAAACAATACATCCTCAATTATGTTGCACTACCTTAGAAAAGAGACAGAGCCCTAACGAAACTAATAGACTGTTTATATTGTCACATGACTCTCTGGAGGCCATGTTGGGTCCCTTTTTTGGGGCCTTCCTTGCATAGTTCAGCACCATCAACTCTCCACAATAAATGGATTCACATAATAGACAAGAACAATTTCATTTTTAATTGTCTAATGTACTTCATTTGATAATTAAATATTATGAAATACAAATGTTACCTTGAAGCAGCATTGTACATTTATGGAATCCCACCATGAGAGTTTTCGGTTTTGTGTGCTTGGTTTATATACTGTTAAAATGTATGACAGTCATCAACATTTTCTATTTTCTCTAATCAGCCTGATGTAATAATGTTAGCTGCAATAAGGTTTAGGCTATTTCACTGTACAGTTCACAGTTGACCACACACAGCCGTAACACCCCCACCCTTAAAACAATGAATAAATAGGGTGTCATACTGTCACTCTCACATGCAGGTACTGAGGAAGTTAAAGCTTAACACAATACTGATACAATACCCCATTGCTCAGTGACTCAGCATTTTCACTCGTCACAATTTTGTGATTGGGAAACAATGTTTTATTTGATTAAGGTTGACTGTGGTTTGCTGAAATTGCAGAATTAGATTTACATCCTGTATAAATGTGAAGAACATTTAAACAGCCAAACCAAGACTACCAAAAATGTAAAACACTACAGTCATCAAATACTCAGCTCTGATAAGGTTGTATGAAGCTCTTTTTGTCAAAATAAATTATGTATAAAAGTAGTTAGTCATTTATAAAAATGACTTGTGAAATCACTTGCTTAATTTGTTCAGCAGTTTAGAATAAAGTAATCATAGCCAGCGATCCTTAAAGTAGAGATGAAACACTGACCAGTACAACTGTGGTTTGTTTGAGTTTTACCAGAAGCAAGTTATGGCACTGCAATGCATTTTGATATCCACCTACATTTGCTAGAAAACTAGTTTGTATTTCAAGTTTTTGCCAGCTTTGTGCAGCCAAATATAGTAATAAGGCCCGTTCCCATGAAGATGGACGACAGCACTGAAAGTGAGGCTGCCTGAACTTGACGTTACATTCAATGAACACAAAACACTTCTCCACACTAAATATGCGCTCTATCTCTGTCTCCATCAAGTCGTCGGACTACAACAACAATGCGAGATGCTTATAACGTTATATTAATCTTACTGTGTCACAGCTAACGAAACTAACATTTGCCTAAACCAGCTGCCACACCCAGCCGCCTTACATCACGATCATCATCATTACCACTTATAGGGGCTGAGTCAGATGTCATCCCAGTGACGTCACCAACCAGTTTGTTGTAACATGGTTGTGCATTGCTGGTGAAAAGGTGAAACACAGTCTAGTTTTGTTGATTGCTGTGCGCCCTGTATCAACTAAGTAAATTCACCATGAATCTCATGATGAATTGTAAATGCAATTTCAAATCAAGCTGGCAGTCCTAAAAAAGAAAAGGTGAAACACATCAATAAGTGAAACAAGTATGAGACTTTGACAGGAACAGAAACGTTAGTAAAAAATAAATAAATAAATAAAAATGATAATAAACACACACACACACGCACACACACACGCACACACACAGACATATTGGGCCTGGGACTATTTCCTGTCCTAGAAGACAAAACATTTCTTACAATGAGAAAGAAAAAAAAGTTTTAATTTGGAAAATCCCAGTCAGGTTCCACATTTCATTTGTCTGGTGTCCCCACAGCCGCTGGCTGAAGCTGCTAAAGTTGACATTGCATGGGTGGTTTGCAGTGATGTTTTGTAACTCTGTGAGTGCCCTGGAACACGAAGGGCTCTTGAACGCCCCCTGAGCCAGTGAGTGAAGACAGCTATGAGAGGCAGCAGCTGTTGGCTACAGAGAGGGAAACAGAATTCATAATTAAGCCTGGTTTTATTTACCATTTTGGTTGTCTTATCATGTTACTCTTCAGTTAGAGGTCTTACTGAGTTTTGGTGTTTGCTGCTGTAGAGATAAAATTAAATGAAGAAGAGTTTAAAACCAGGATTTTGAGGGATTTTTTTTATTGCTCATCTATTTTCAACTTTTAGTACCCTTTTAAAAATCATTTTCAAGTTTAGTCTTGCTGAACTTTTGCACTTCAAAACTTACAAAGCGACAACGTCATACAAAAAGAGAGAGAAACATACAATCAATAGTCAAAATTTGTGTTGAGCGCAAAAGCTCATTCTTGTCCATGGAAATACTTGGCAACAGAAAAAAAGAAATGTTACATATGGTCCAACTACAAGTGCTTTGTACAGCTTTTAACCATATTTCACTCTGTTCACTGGTGGATTAAGAACATCAAACCAGTTGACACATACACAGTACAGTCCTAAATGTTGGGCTACACACAGACATCTAGCAGGTCCCTGTGGCTATTTGTATGGAATAAACATTTCAACTGTTTTATTAGGTCTTTTATCCCCTAATCAGATCTGCATGGAATATAAACTACATATCTCACAATGGCAATAAATAAAATAAGGCAACAGCACAATGTGGATTAAGAAGCAGAGAGCAGCAGCCTGACAAACAAGAGACTACAGGCCAAAGCAAACAAAACCTACACGACGGATAAAGCTAGAATGAACATGCACTGAGCCCACTGACTTTCACTGTATCAAAGGCCATCTGCTGGTGTGCTCTTCAAGGAAAACTCCCACAACACAATGGAAATTTTTTTTTTGACCGCTTGTGTCTTGTGTTTCATATTTGCAAATGCTGAACACTCTACATAAGTAATATTATTTTATTGACTTCTCCTTAAATTAGTAAAAACTGCCCTTTCCCCTATCATGTCAAAATGATAAACCACAGTGGTTTTCAGTATGTTAATGTTGGAGCACATCTAAAACAAACAAAGTATTATGTATTAAAATATTCAGCTGGAACCACAAAAAAACAAATAAGTTGCTTCACTAACTTTTGATTTAATCCTCTGAACAACTGAAAGGCCTGAGACAAAAGACATCAGAGGTCTTGGGCTTTATGGACAAATATCAAAATTTTGTAATCTATGTAATTAAATGTCTTCTTTCTTGTTTCGATTCTAGCAGCAGTTCTTTGGATTAGCTACAGTCTGCCCACAGTCCTCTTCGATAAGTGGTGATTAGGGCATTGCAACAGTCCAGCTGACAAGAAATAAATGCATGTATATGTTTTACTGCATCTGCCTGAGACAAGAAGTGTCTTAGCGTGGATATTAGTTGTTCATTCATTCATTCATTCATTATCCGTAACTGCTTAACCAACCCGGTCTCACTACGAAGTCATTGAGTACCAGTGCTTGGGCGGTGACTTCCAGCGTCAGACAGAACGTCCTTTCATGTCAGCGTGACACGCGACCAGTCGCCATTATTGTGTAATGGTGCCCGGCAGCGTCAGGGGCACAGTTAAAATTTTGTGGTTGAAGGTCAAAAGTCAAGGTCAGTGTGACCTCTCAAAACATGTTTTTGGCCAGAACTTAGGAATTTTCACAGTGATTGTGACAAAACTTCACACAGATGTCGAATCGGATAAAATGATATCCAAAAGGTCAAAGGCCAGCTTCACTGTGACATCATAATGTTCTCCATAAAACACTTTTCTGGCCATCATTCAATGTCATATCTCAGGAACAGAAGGGGAGACATTTCATCAGACTGTATAGATATTCTGTGCTGGCAGGGGGAAAATATGTGTGAGGAGTCCCTGTTTTCACAGACATGGATGTAAACTGTAAAAGAAACATGACTGGTGCATGAAGGCATACATCCGCTGGGAGGTAATTCCAGTCTGATATAGTTTTGTTTTACACTGTCATTTTTTTAAGAGGAAGGTTAAGAATGTCTCTGAACACTGATAGCGTTGCAAACCTGTGGCAAAAACCCTAAATACTTTTTTTTTTTTTAATAAATATCTCACATAAGAGTTGAATTCCCACACACTGTAAGCATTTCTTGTTTTCTTGCTATGTTTGGAAATTGGCAAATATGTTAACCACTGCACAGCTAAATGCAAAAAATAGCCTAAGGGAAAATGTATCCCACATTAATGATTGTGATACTTGTGAGTGTGTGACTCTGATATCTGTAGTCATTTATTTATTCATGCACTTATGCAATTATTTCTACATTTGCTGTATGTGTTAAACCCGCCACCTAACCTTATAAAAGTGTGTTGTTGTGTGTATGTGCAGTTTTAGTCGCAGCCTTGCTCTTCCTGACAGAGGTGGGACAAGAGGTTCTTGATGACACCTTAACTCTGTCTTCCTCCCCTGTTCATTTCCATTTGGCCCGCTCTACACCTTGCCATGCTACTTTATGACATTCTCATTAGTTGATTTGCATATTTATGTTGAAGGGGCGACGCACAGATCCTGGGCGCGGGAAAATTTGTGCATTTGTGTGTTGTGTAGCGTGAAAGATATACAATACCTTCCACTTTTATGGAGGTCCCTCATAAATTGTGCACACAGGACATTTTGTGAGTGGTGAGGTAGGAGCCTGTATAGTCCTGCTAGAAATTAATTGAGCGTCACTTTAAGAATCTGATACTGCTTGTTGATAAAGTGCAAAGATTGATGGCAGCCTGGGTTACTTTAATGGATGGGAGCTTCATAAAACATTAGATTATATACAGAGACAAGCTCCAGTTGATACACTCCTGTGCTGTGGAGTTTATGTGTGCATGTACATACTATATATATATCTGTGTAGTAGACTTTATTTGTGCATACTAATGCATTTTTGTATATGGATGTGTCTCAACTTGTATACAAGCTGTACTGTGATGGTGACGTGATGATGATAGTAATGAAAATGATGATGACTGAGTTGGTGATTATGGTGATGACGGATATAAAAATGATCCAGGTGATGATGATGGTGATGACTCTCTTTATCCCCACTAAAACTGGGGAAACTTTAGAAAACTGTGACTTTCTCTATCAATATCAGACACACTGACCCTGAAAGACATTTTGAGTTTTACACACCATTGGAAAGAGGAGATTCTCAGCAATCTATTGATGTCAGAATTGTTTTTGTACTCCTATTTGTACTCTATTAAGCAAAATATGTCACATTACAAGGCAATAATTTCGAGAAAGGGCCACTAAAGTTTGCAATGTGGTGGCCGTAAAGAAAAATCACCCACTGTGCTTCCAAAGTTTGAGCACTTGCTGTACTCCAGGGGCTGTCTGTCTGTCTGTGAACTATGCATGGAAAAGCTTGGGGACACTTTTATTTTATAGCCAGCAAGGTAACGAAAACAAGCATATCCTACAACATGGTGCAGTAAGATGAGAAAATATATTCATGTCAGAAGAAGTGGCTCACAAAGTTAGCATAAAATTAGCTATGGACTTCACATGACAACATTCACAGCTTGGGTTAATTTTATAAATACGCTTTAGATTCTTTGATCAGTGGAATATAAATAGTTAATCAAGGAATGGACACTTACTCAGAAAAGCTGTGGCTTTAGGCATTATTTTTTTCGGGTTGGTCAAGGTCAAGGTCATTGTGACCTTAGATCCAACTCATTATCAAGAAGTCCTTGAGGGAGTTTCTCCAAATTTAGGACAGATATCCTGGACTTGGACTCATGGGATAAATCAATTAGAATTTGGTGGTTGAAGATCAAAGGTCAAAGTCACTGTGACCTCACATTTTTGGAGATAACTCAAAAACTAATGCACTGATTATGACAAAAATTCACACAAATGTCTGTTAGGATATATTGAATTTGCCATTGTATAACCAACGGGTCAAAGGTCAACTTCACTATGGCATCATAATGTTCTGCAAAAATACTGAACTGGTGACACCAATCCTGGGTATCCACCTTGAAACTGTGCTGCAGGGTGTGTGTGTGTGTGTGTGTGTGTGTGTGTGTGTGTGTGTGTGTGTGTGTGTGTGTGTGTGTGTGAGTGAAGCATCTAATATCAGAGACATGGATGTAAATTGTAAGTGCAACTTGAGTACAACCCTGAGGCGGTAATTCTAGTTTTTTCTTTCTTTACTCTGCTGGTAAATCTAATGAATTATACTTTGGTGCTCATGATTTCGATAAACTGAACTGAGCAACTAAATTGTGGAGAATCTAACCAAGCTCATGATGTGTACCACGTCAATATGGACATTTAACAATACTAACATTTAACATCATAGTTTCATGCATGATGCTAACGTTTTGAAAGCAAAGATTTTATTTGAAATTGGATGAAAACCAACTGTCCCTTGTTGCTAATACGTTAAAGGTTTAGTGTGTAGGATTCAGAGGCAAAAATACTATATAGCCTAAACTTAATTACCATGTTTTCATAAATTTAATATCACCTGAAACTAAGAATTGTTGTGCTTTTGTTACCTAAGAATGAGCCATTAGCTGTATATTAACATAGGAGCAGGTCCTCTTCCACAGAGTTCCTCATGTAGTTTCTGCCCATTCTTGTTCCAAATTCCGCCGTTTTGTCACTGATGTGGACGTTAGTTCCTGATGCACAAAGGCACCTTTTGCAGCGGTATGATACACACTAGGTGGTGGCAGTTGTTGACACAGCGGCCACTAACCAAAATCCTCAAATACGGGCACTACGTCAGTGGATGTCTGCATAAGACACAGATACATAAAGCCAACTTCGTTAATAGAAAAAATGTTCAATATGAAGGTTTTTGAATGTCTTCATGCATAATAGTAATTGTATGAATGTATGAATAATCCAGGGTCATGGTTCAGGTCCTTTCAGCCTAAGCTTCACTGTCAGCGTGCAGGAATTTGAGAAGGCTCTTGAGTGTCTGAAGGTTAAGATACTGTATGGTGAAGACCTTGTGAATGTTTAGACTACAATGTTAGACGAATGTGTTGTTACACAAAATTAAAATTGTAATGAAGTGATTATGGTATTGAAAAATGTGTTCGGTTATGCACTGTTGTGTTATTTTAAATTATAAACACGGTATTTTCTCCTGATGTTTCTCAGTGCATTCTGTTGTTATTTTATTTTGAAAATTGGCCGGATTCTCTCGTCTTTTCTGTGTCCGACTTCCTGTTTGGTACGATCCGCTCGATCCAGCTTGACAGAAGCGCTCGCGGCTCCCGTGAAAAATAGACCAGACGCTGAACTGAAGCACCGCTTCAGTGTCAGATAGGTTAACATGGGCGCTGACTGAAAACTGCCTCTGCTGCTGGGCGCCGTGTTCCGCGTCCGGTGTGTCCAGGGCGTTATGTCAACAACGCTACATGAAGCAGATGAATGACTTTTTCTCTGCAGTGTGAAAACGGCAGCCACTTAAACCACTGACTGTGCACTCCGTGGGCAGGCGTGGTAATTGCAACCGGTCAAAATGTACGACGGCCTTCAGATTTTCCGGTCATTGTTGTAAAAAACCGGTCAATGACCGAGAATATCCGGTTAACGCGACCCCTGGTGTACTGTGCCAAAAACGTCTCTGATCTAAATTGTATTAAACATATATTCATGTAAGATCAACCAGGGCTCATCGAGTTTAGCGATTCATAGACATGACAGTCCACTGACCAAGCGGTAATATCGGACAAGTTAGGGGTGAAAATGTGTTGAAAACCCACTGTTCAAGACCCTTCCTTGTTACTATATCATCAAAGGTCTGGACCATAGGATTTAGGGGAATCTGCTGACAGAAATGGTAGATAGCCTAAAATTTGTATTCATCTCAAACTACAAATCATTGGATTTTTGTCATCCACATTTGGTACATGGAAGAAGTTTCCGTACTGCAACCTCAGTTCTAGATGATACTAAATCCTACATACTGGTCCTTTAGGCCTTTTCATCAGAATTGCAGGGAGACAAAGAGGGGAGGAGTGAGAGGGACTAGAGGGCGGTTGACATGCGTTCGCTGCTAGCTTGTCATCATACCTTTACAATGGTAGTTATTCTCTGAATTTGGTGATAAGAGTTTCATATTCTGAAAGCCAAGTTTTACTTAAAATCACCCCCCCCCACCCAAATGACCAAAAACTAAGATACTGACTTAAATCCATGTTTATCTAAAAATGAACTGTTGAGACACCCGACTGATTCTGATAGAGCACGCCGCAAATATCAAACATGTAAATAAAGGGGATAAATATAAACTAGTCAGATAAACAGCTGTAACCTTCCCCAGACAACCAACCCATCCACTGGTGTCTGGTCCTGTCCTGCCTGCCTTAAGGAACACACACACACACAAAAACACTCATTAGTGCGATGTCTCTCCTACCATTTCCAGTTGTCAGTGTGGCAGCTGGGGTGTTTTTGGTATCGCGGCCTCGCCTGCAGACACGGCCAGGGACTGTCAGTGAAGATCACACCCTAACACTGATGCCCCCTCCCCCCACTCTGCACCCTCCCTCCAGCACCCCCAGAGTTACCCCTCTCCCCTCCCAACCCCCGCAGAGAGCCCAGCACATTCTGTCTGATGTATCCTTGAACAGGTTTAATGATGTTTTTAAGTAGGCACATGATACCACTTTTATGTCTGATGTATCTTTAGGGCTTGTTATTTTGAGTTTTTATACATATTAGCCTACACATAGAAAGCAGATGCAACTCAGTTGAAAGAATTAAATAATATGGGTTAAAATCTGATTATAAAAATACAATTTGCAGTGCAAACATTAAGTAGTTTGTCAATTTCTTCTTGTTTTAATTACTTATTTAATTTAATTACTTGTCCCTCTGCATTTTCTCTCCCCATTTTTCTCTACCTATTTTTATGTGAAAACTAGGCATGCACATTTCAAATTTAATTTGAATGATAACATCAATTAAAACAAACACAATCACCATTTATCAAAGTAATCATAATGTACAAATAAAAAACAAAATGTCTAATTCAAAACACACTAGAACAAGGTTCCCCCCCAATTTGAGAGCACACAACAGTGTTTGCTGGCTATGAAATTTAAAAAAAAAAAAAAAAAGAGTAGTAAAAAGCAACAAAATCAAAAAAGCTTTAAGAATTTAACATCCTTCTGGCTGTTCTGTAAACACAGCAGCTCAGAGGATTCAGCTTAGTACTGCTTTCAATCATGAAGAAGAGACGTAGAATAATTCATGAAAAGACACCTTGTGATTAAACATCATTGTATTATAAACTTCACTGACAGAGCAGGAAATCTCACACATTCAAATACATGGCAGCCTTACTGTTCATACAATCACTGTGAAAATAAATGTTGGTCTCAGGTCACATTCTCAGGGATTTGAAAAGGCTATTTTTTACAATCAACACTGAATGTGGTCAAACACACTTCAGTATTTTTTTTTATCATAATAAGTTAAGTGATGGGTAGAGTACTGAAAATATATACTCAAGTCTCACCATCAACCACTCCATCCTACTCTCCCGCCTGCAATCCCTCCTCAACATCACTGACAATGTCCTCACCTGGCTACATTCCTATCTCACTGACAAAAAACAATTCATCTTCATCAACAACCCCTGTCCCAAGGCGTCCCCCAGGGTTCGGTGCTTGGTCCTCTCCTCTTCATCATCTGCCTCCTCCCCCTTGGTCAAATCATCCATTGTCATGGTCTCTGTTTTCACTGCTACGCTGACGATGTCCAGCTATACGTCTCCATTAAATCCATCACCCATTTAACCCACTCCACCCTGTCAAACTGTCTCTCAGAAATTAAATCCTGGATGCAAGCAAACTTTCTTAAACTCAACTGTGACAAATCAGACATGATCCTAATTGGTCCAAATTCCCTCACCCAAACAGCCAAAGACTTCCACCTCACCATCGACAACTCCACTCTGTCCCCCTCCTCTCACTACCGCAACCTTGGTATCATCTTCGACAGCAACCTCTCCTTCAACCAACACATCAAACAAGTCACTAAAACAGCCTTCTTTCACCTTAAAAACATTTCTCGCCTCCGCCCCTCACTCTCTCGCAATGTTGCCGAAGCCCTGATCCACGCCTTCATTACATCCCGCCTTGACTATTGCAATAGCATCCTTTATGGCACAACCTCCAAACTCCTCAATAAACTCCAATATATCCAAAACTCTGCCGCCCACCTCCTCACTCACACCCGCTCCTGCGACCACATCACCCCTGTCCTTCAGAACCTCCACTGGCTCCCTGTTCCACAACGCATCCACTTCAAACTCCTCCTACTCACCCATAAAGCCCTCCACAACCAGGCCCCCTCTTACCTCACAGACCTGCTCCACCCTTACACCCCTTCCTGCAGCCTCCGCTCTTCCAATGCCAATCTTCTCACTGTCCCCAACACCAAGCACAGAACCTGGGGGGACAGAGCCTTCTCCGTTGCTGCCCCCACCCTCTGTAACTCCCTCCCAAAACACATCCGTGACTGCACTGACCTCCCATCATTCAAATCACTACTCAAAACTCACCTGTTCCGTTCTGCTTTTAATGTTTAGCTACTTTTTTTTTAAATTCATTTATTTATTTACTTGTTTTTCACTCCCATTGCTATTCCTCTTTGTCTTCGATGTATTTTACTGTAAATTGTTTATTTATTTATTTATTTTTTTTTTTTTATGTGTTTTTAACCTATTCTGTAAAGTGACTTTGAGAACTTTGGAAAGCGCTTTATAAATAAAATGTATTGTTATTATTATTATTATTATTATTATTATTATTATTATTATCAAGTAAAAGTCCAATTACTCCCATAAAAACTGACTCAAATAAAACTGAAAAAAGGTGAAAAAACAGCACTTGTTCTAATGAGTAGATTGGCTAATCAAATAATGATAGCCTATACAACTGAGATATAAATAATTCCCCACCCTTTCTCCGTTGTTCTCTCTCTACCCCCTCTTTCTTATCATAACTTTAGTGTTAGATTAGATAAGTGTTAGATAAGATTAGTGTTGCTTATGAAAAATTAACATAGCTAACGTAAGCAAGCTAAGTCATTTTCACCTACAGTATGAGTTACTTACTTCAACGCAGGGTCTCCCTCAGGAAAGTTTGTTAGGCCAGGTGGCAAGTACCTTGACAACAAGTTTCTTTTTTAATGGGAGCCAGTAATCCAGCAAAATTAAATTGAAATAAGTTTTTTATATGTAAAACATAGTATCTGGTCTCATATGCATTTGGAATATGATGCAGATTTGATGTGTATTCATGAGTGATTGAAACATGTTAACGGGGACAAAACGTAATTGAGAGATCTCATTAGAGCCTTCAGTCCCACAGGGTATAAGTCAGTAAGTGAGTGGTTAAAGTTAGTAGCATGATTTGTTACGATGTTTTGACTCCTCATAGTTAACATAATGGTAATGTCAGGTCACACACTTCAACTGCAAACGTTGGCGGCTGACTTGTTAATTGTAACATTAAAATCAAACAGTCTGATGTTAGCTAACTGGTAACTGGTGATGTTAATATTAATACTAACAAGCTTACCTCACTGACTTTGGTTCAATTCTCTGTTAGCTGCAGCTTTCATGAGGTCAGAGGCTGGCAGCTCTGTGTTGTGTGAGTACATTCAGTTTAAGTGTCATCTCCTTACATTGTAACTTTAGCAGTGTTTTTCTTGAAGTTGTTTTTTTAAAAACATCTTCAGGCGGGGGCTCAAATTAGGTCGGGCAGCAGTGGGGGTTCTAGCCTAAATGGCACCCTGGGCAATACCCTCCTATGGCGCCGCCCCCAGATAGACACCATTTTTAAAGATATACTAGGATGTAGATGATAGAGGACACATCTGAGGAGAACCGCTGAACTGACGGAGCTCTGTCGCACTATTTCAGTTCCCCACAGTTGGCAATGACAACCTTGGCTTTAGGGGTGCCGCTCTTTGTGCCACCACGTGCTTCCTGTTCAGCCAGTCAATATTAGCTGTGCAGATGAAGAACTGGGGCCCCTTGGTGTTGGCCCCGGGTTAGGGTTAGGGTTGGCTGGTAGCCATGGACAGAGTGCCCATGCCTGTGTGCTTCAGCTGGAAGTTTTCATCAGCAAACTTCTCCCCATAGATGGATTTGCCTCCAGTTCCATCGTGGTTGGTAAGGTCCCCGCCCTGGCACGTGAACTTAGGGATGACTTGGTGAAATGTGGAGCCCTTGTAGCCAAAGCCTTTCTCTCCGGTGCACAGAGCTCAGAAGTTTTCTGCAGTCTTTGGGACCACATCCGCCCGCAGCTCCTGCCGGCATTAGCTCCATCAGTATTGATGTCAAAGAAAACTCTGGGGTTCCCCATGTTGATAAACGTGCCTGTGATGTGGATCTGATGGAGATCTGCTCCTGAGTGGATCCTGACAGCGGCTCAGATGCTCTGTCAGATCAAGTTAATTTTATTTAATAAGCAGCGCAGCACAGCACTGGACACACAGTCTATGGAGTGGAGCCTGTGTTGCGTTCAGGTGTTGTCACGTAAATAACAAATTCCAGCACTTGAATAGGCCATAGCACAACAGAGCAGCATGTCAAGTTGGCCGAAACTGCTCCTGCCACCCGCCACACGTCGCGCCAAAGTGCCACCCTGGGCAAATGCCCATTCTGCCAATATCAGGATCTGCTACTGCTACTGTAGTCTCTATATACAGACTCTACATTCAGTGAATGTAGAGTCTGTAGGCAAACCCCGGAGATCTTGCCTCCGGAAGAAGAGCGGAAGAGCCCAGCTGGTTTCCGGTTGTAGGCTGTTTGTAGTCCGCCTGATATTGACCAATCACGTTTGAGCCGGCTGCAGTTGTTGCCAGGTTAAACGCTCTGTGCGGTGAACTAACGAGGCGGAAGATAATTGGCGTCACTGCAAACTCTGAATCCATCACAGTGGTTCAGCATATTTACTTATATATAAACGGAAGTCGGAAACGGAAATTCACCTCCTCCGCCCAAATTAAACCGGAATGCCAAAAAATCAGGGGTCTGCCCCCAGAGGCTGTATCGCCGTCTGCCGGAAGTCAGACGCCGAATACAGCCGATGGGTTCCGAGAATGCTGCTACTTGCAGTAGAGGGGCTCCTCTGTAGCTCTCCCCCTTCTGCATTTGATCCTCACATTAGCAGACTCGTCATTACGAAGGTATAAATGGCAAAGAAGATTACTGGCTTCAAAATGTACTCAAGAAGAAGTACACCACTAAAGGAACAAGAAAGTACTTATTCCTCGAAAAACACACTTTTTTACTCCTGTGTTACTTGTAACACATTACTACCCACCCCAGATTAAGTTAAATTGTGACTGTGGATAATGGCACCTCCATCTTAACAAATAAAATCAGCATTTCTTTTGTATAACACTTAAACAATATTGAGTGGTCAAAGAGAAAATTGATTGTTTGATAGTTAGCTTATGCTTAAATGATTGATTAACTCTACATATTCTGATGGATCTGTGTACAGCAGTGGTGGGACCAAGTTATTGTTTTACAGTCACAAGTAAGTCTCATGTCTTTGCATTCAAGTCCAAAGCCAAGTCTCAAGTCAAAACTGACAAGTCCAAAGTCAAGACTAAAAATCCAAGTCCAAATTCCTTAACTTTGAGACTGGAGTCCTACACAAGTCAAAATGCGCTCTTCACCAACTGTAATGCTATTTTAATGACAAAGTGATAAAGAAAATTAAATTACAGATAAACAACAACAATTTTTTTTAAATTTGTTTGATAAACAAACAAAGTTGTTTGGTCTTTGTCAGTTATTTTCAACCTGTATGTTTTGCTGCCCTGCAATTGTTATTAAAAATGTTTTTCTTCTTCACCAACACATAGTTTTGGTGCGTGACCGAAATTATCTTTGGTATAATTTTTTTCCAACTGCTACTCAGTAATGCAACATTGGTTCTTCATTGTTCTCTCCTGCAGTTTGATTGAATGCTGTTGGATTGGTTAAAACAAAGTGGATCAGAGCAATCAATTGTTGACTTGCTGTGAATGAACAGCGTTAATGTTCGCTGATTCAAGGAATGACATTCATCTATTTAATCAACATCATTTTTAATCATTGGGTTTGAGGAAAAGTATCAAGTATTTTCAAGTCAAAGGAGTCAAATCCAATGACATCATGAGTAATTGGTGTTACAGTCGAAGTCAAGTTGCAAGTCTTTTTTCATTTTGTCCAGTCTTTTACAGATGGTAGCTGTAAGCTAGCCAGCAACAGAGGCACCAACTGTGAGTGTGGGAGTGTGTCTGTGTGTTTGTGTTCAGCATAGAACTCACCATTAACTTCATCTCTCTACTTTTTCCTCTCATTTCTGTATGTTTATGAAGGAGATTTATCAACCCATTTAAGTCCCCCATCCATCCCAATGAATGTGGTGATTACTGTCATCTGACTCCAAGTGCACAGACTTATTTGATGGGATATCTACAAGCCAATCACACTGTCCAACATCATCTAGAGTGGACTGCAGCAGAGCCACGCCCCCTTTTTTAACAGGCATGGCCAACTGTGAGGCAAGGACGAAGTGCAAGGCACCTTTTAGTCTAAAAATCAGATTGTTAAAGTGTATAATTTGTTTTTAAACCGTTTTAAAGTAAATATAAGATGTTATGTTTCTCTTAAATGTCATAAAATTGTATGAAAAATGTATAGCTTTTTTTTTTTTCATTTTCATTTAATGTCAACTGAAAATGAAATGCTGCTGTGATTTGATTTCCTAATAAACATAAGCTTATAATGCATTTTATTGATAATGAACACACAATATTAATTGTAGGAGGTTTTCAACATACTGTTTTGTGGAGATACTTAAAAAATCAAGGATATTTTGAGTCGTGATGACAAAAACAATGCAAAGTATATGTGCAATTTGTTTTAAAAGATTACTTTATTAATTCACGTTCACCATTCATTAAAAATAAATAATATCATGCTTTACGTTGAAAAAAAGGTCTATCATTTATTGTCATTTTCACTATTATTATTACTGATTTCTGCAGTAAGAATCTTTGTCCATTGGAATGGATGAAAAAAAAATTAACACATAAACTTATCAAGGGGGAGCCAGGACGACAGGTCAACAGGGGGATGTCATCATCCAGTAGAAGCCAGAAGAATAAACAGAATGTTCTCCACTGAACCAGCCAAAGTGTTCTCTCAGTGGCAGGGAAATGACAGCAGGTCAGACCGACCAAGAGCTGAGATTGGAAACATAGTGGAAGGGCATACAGGAAAGAGATGTATCAAACAACAACAATCCCCGATGGCTAGAGGACCTAAGAGCTGACCACAGTAACCTCCCTGAACAAGAACCAGTAACCATCTCAATGGCAGACATTCAGGAAAGAGTGTCAAAAATGAGGAGCTGGACAGCGCCAGGCCATGATATGAGCCATACATACTGGCTGAAGAAGCTGCACTTCATGAATGCCTAGCAGCACAGATGACCCAGCTGCTAAGAAGTGGGACCCACCCAGAATGGTTGACACAGGGCAGAACAGTCTTGATCATATGGGTCAATACATTATCAAGGCACAGAAAGGAATTGGCAGTGACACCAGAGGAGCCAAGCACCAGCTACTGGTCGACAGAGCAATCGTCCGAGACTGCAAGAGTAGGAAGACCAACCTGTGCACAGCCTGGATTAACTACAAGAAAACCCACGACTCAAAGCCACACACATGGATACTAGGATGTCTGGAACTCTACAAGATCAACAGGAAACTAACAACCTTCATAAAGAACTCCATGGAAGACATGTGGAATGTGGAAGACGACCCTAGAGGCCAATTCAAAGCCGATTGCCACCATCAAATGCAGCTTATACCAAGGGGATGCACTATCACCACTGCTGTTCTGCATAGGCCTGAATCCCCTTAGTCAGATCATCAAGAAGACTGGCTATGGATACCAATTCCGAAGTGGAATAACAATCAGCCACCCGCTCTACATGGATGACATCAAGCTGTATGCCAAGAATGAGCAAGAAATTGACTCTCTGATCCACACCACCAGGATCTACAGCAAGGACATAGGGATGTCATTCGGATTAGACAAGTGTGGCCAGATGGTATCAAAGAGAGGCAAGATGATCAGAACTGAGGGAATTGACCTACCAGAGGGCAACACAGGAGATATTCAGGACAGCTACAAGTACCTTGTGATCCCACAGGCTGAGGGGGCCGCAAGGAAGTCGACCACAAGCAAACACCTCCAGAGAGTAAGACAAGCCCGGAGAAGTCAGCTGAATGGTCAGAACAAACCGCATTAGAGCAAAGAGGTGGAGGAGCAAACAACATGGAGGGACAAGCCCCTACATGGTGCATACCACTGTCAGATAGAGGAAGTGGCTGCTATCAAGAAGACCTACCAGTGGCTGGAGAATTCTGGACTGACAGACAGCACAGAGGCACTAATTATAGCAGCACAAGGGCCATAGAGGCCAGGGTCTACCACAGCAGATCAGACCCAAGGTGCAGACTGTGCAAAGATACCCTTAAGACACTCCAGCACATAGTGGCAGGGTGTAAGATGCAGGCAGGATTGCTGTAATGGAGAGGCACAACCAAGTGGCTGGGATAGTGTACAGGAACATCTGTACCCAGTATGGACTCGAAGTACCCAAATCTCGATGGGACACACTACCAAAGGTGGTTGAGAACAACAGGGCTAAGATCCTGTGGGACTTCAGCTTCCAGACTGACAAACAGCTGCTGGCTAACCAACCAGATATAGTGGTGGTTGACAAACACCAGAAAAGGGCAGTGGTGGTAGATGTAGCGATACCAGCCGACAGCAACATCAGAAAGAAAGAACATGAAAAGGTGGAGAAGTATCAAGGTTTGAAGGAATAGCTGAAATAGATGTGGAAGGTCAAAGTTGACGTGGTCCCCGTGGTAGTAGGAGCACTTGGGGCAGTGACACCCAAACTGGGAGAGTGGCTCCGGCAGATTCTAGGAACAAAATCTGAAGCCTTAGTCCAGAAGTGTGCAGTCCTAGGAACAACTAAGATACTGTGCAGAACCCTCAAACTGGTAGTGGACCCGAGCTTGAGGATTATATATATATATATATATATATATATACACATATATGCTGAAGATTTATGAGTGGATTTAGATTAGAAATCCTCCATTACAATAAATCTTTTTTTGTGTTTGGGAAATAATTGGGTTCTAAGTGGGTTAAAGCCCAGGAATATGCACATTTTTTAATCCACTTTCAACTTGCACAGGCGCATTATTTTGTCAACTGGCATCATCCATCATTACAACTAATTACGCCTTTCCATTGACTTTGTATGTAATCTCGTCTCTAAAATTTGGTCCATGTTCTTTTTGAACCCATGGTTCCGAAAATCCAAGATGGCGACAGTCAAAATGCCAAGCTTAAGGCTTAAGTCCACAAAACAATGGGAGACGTCACAGTGGCTACATCCATTATTTTATACAGTCTATGGTAATTACTTATCAACATCCATGCTGCTTAACTTACAAAATGGGTATATGTTTTTCCGTGTTTATACAGATTCAAGACTTTTTTAAACAACCACCATATTTGTGATCAGCCCATTTTCCACTGACTTGAGTAACAGTAGGCCACGGGCATGTATAGCTAAAGCAGAAGGGCACCTGAACACTCACCTCTGATTCAACACTGAATGTATTCTAAGGAATTTTATCTACTGTCACTTTTTCAGAGTTTAGGGTGTAAAGACAGGTGTAAATAGGTGTGGAGCACATGTTATTCACAAAGCTCAGGTGAGAACAACAGTGATAGCGAAGGAGAGAAAACTGTGAATCTATTGTTATTCACTGGCAGCAAGCACCTTGTTAATGATGATATGTCATTGCGTTATTGCTATATGCCAACTGTGACAGACTAGACTGAGGAAGAAGAGCAGGGAAAGTGAGGGAAGAGAACCAGTGAAAATTGAGAACAATAAAGAAATGGATAGAGAAAATGAGAGGAAAATAGAGAGACAGGGATGGGGTTGCTTTTGAAATAAAAAAGAGTCTTCTAGCTGATCTGGGGGATCAAGACATGTGATTGAGGTGAAAGAGTAGAGAAGTATAAGACAGAGGGAAGACTTTTTTTTTTAATGAAAGGGCTATAATTTGTGCTGACATCTCGCTTTATATCTGAGCCAAAAATATCCGGGGAATGATCTAATTTATGTTTTTTTTAAACAGCATATAGTCCACTGAAACTCTCACACACACATTTTTTCTTATTCTTTGCTGTGGATAATTGTCCAGATGTGCATGAACTACTGTAGATATGATATATTTGTATTTAACTGCATTGGTTTTTTTATGCTCTCCCCAGCTGTCATTATTGCTATGGCTCTCTCTGCCTAGTATATAATAAAACTAGTTAAATATAAATATAAACAGTTTCTGATAATTGCTGTAAGCCAATAAAACCCAAAAGTAAACTGTAATGTGTCCACAAGAAATCTTTCAATGCACTGATCACCACATCTTACAGTGATGATCTGGAAGAGAAAAACCTACTGATAAAGAAAAGTTTAGACATGGGTTGATAGTAATGCCCTACAAAGAATGCACATGAATAAAAAAAGTGTTTTTTTTTAATGGAACAAGTACTTTTCATGTTCCTTTTTTCAAACTGTACTTGTACTCTTTACTAGTAATCTGCTTTTTACCACATTTGCCATTTATACCTTCATTACAACTAGTCTGCTCTAAAAAAAAGACAACAGTTACATGATGATATCATGCTTGTTGCACTTCCCAAATGACACTGACTTCTCCACATGGTTTAGACCATGTGGAATTCCTGGAATATATTTTGAGATGTTTTTTAAACTACAGTAGCCTCGAGGGTCAAGAAAAATACCCTGCTAATGTTACAATGAATGGCAATGAAAATGAAACTGACAGCACACACAAGCTGACACACACACACACACACACACACACACACACACACACACACACACACACACACACACAGAGCTGCCAGCATTTGACCTCATGACAGCCACAGGGGCATTAAGAAATTCAGCCCAAGTCAGTGAGGTGAGCTTGCTAGTATTAGTAACAGTTAGCTAATGTTAGACTGTTTAAAATCAATGATAAAGTTACATTTAACACTGACAAGTAAGCATTTGACGTTTGCATTTACCATGAGTTAACTGTCAAATACTGATACAGCTCAAATCATGTAACTAATGTAGCCCTGGCTAGAATTCATCTAGACATCAGGATATAAATAGTTTTCTAAAATGTTAAAAAAATATAGTTAAATATTACCTATGGATGGTTAAAAAAAGATTTAAAAAAGAGTTGTAATGTATGGAAGCCCATTTCTGCCACTTGATGGAAAAAACATAAGATCTATTCACTCAAAATAATGAGATACTAAGTCAAAATAATGAGATACTAAGTCAAAATAATGACTCACTAAGTCAAAATAATGACCTACTAAGTCAAAATAATGAGATACTAAGTCAAAATAATGAGACAGTAAGTCAAAATAATGACTTACTAAGTCAAAAATAATGAGATACTAAGTCAAAATAATGACTCACTAAGTCAAAATAATGAGATATTAAGTCAAAATAATGAGATACTAAGTCAAAATAATGAGACAGTAAGTCAAAATAATGACCTACTAAGTCAAAATAATGAGATACTAAGTCAAAATAATGAGACAGTAAGTCAAAATAATGACTTGCTAAGTCAAAATTATGAGATACTAAGTCAAAATAATGACTAAGTCAAAATAATGAGATACTAAGTCAAAATAATGACTTACTAAGTCAAAAATAATGACCTACTAAGTCAAAATAATGAGATACTAAGTCAAAATAATGACTTACTAAGTCAAAATAATGACCTACTAAGTCAAAAAAATGAGATACTAAGTCAAAATAATGACTCACTAAGTCAAAATAATGACCTACTAAGTCAAAATAATGACCTACTAAGTCAAAATAATGAGATACTAAGTCAAAATAATGACTTACTAAGTCAAAAATAATGAGATACTAAGTCAAAATAATGACTTACTAAGTCAAAATAATTAGATATTAAGTCAAAATAATGAGATACTAAGTCAAAATTATGACTTACTAAGTCAAAATAATGAGATACTAAGTCAAAATAATGACTTACTAAGTCAATAATAATGACCTACTAAGTCAAAATAATGACTTACTAAGTCAAAATAATGACCTACTAAGTCAAAATAATGACTTACTAAGTCAAAATAATGAGATAGTAAGTCAAGATAATGACTTACTAAGTCAAAATAATGACCTACTAAGTCAAAATAATGAGATACTAAGTCAAAATAATGACTTGATAAGTCAAAATAATGAGATACTAAGTCAAAATAATGAGATACCAAGTCCAATAATGAGGTGAATGAGTACAGTTACAGCCTTCGACAATCCATACTCTTCATCTCTCAGTCACGATGGATAACATCATTGAGGGATACTAACTCAAAACAATGAGGTCATAACTCATGTACATCGGATATGCCACACACTACACTTTGATGTGACGTATGGGGTATGTTTGGCTACTTAAGTAGTCTACAAATTACAAAATGTAGTAAAATAGTGTTGATTTTAAGTGTTCTGTTTGGCTAAGACATAAAGTTAATTATACAACAGTTAGTTTAAGTTGCACTTAAATAGGTCAATAATATGCTCATCAGTGAATACGAGTGTTAGTGAATACGAGTGTTACTGAATACGAGTGTTATTGAATCAAATTGTTCGCCACTCCTCCGCGAGTTATGAGTTATGTGAGTTACCATATATTTCCAAATAGTCGCCTGGTGACAAATAGCCGCTGGGCACCTAATAGCCGCCGGGGGTTTGACCCCATTTTGCGTATTAAACGCCGGCCCGATTAAACTCCCGGGCGATTATTTCCTCATTCATTGCCTCATGGCTGTCCCTCCTTGAGGGACTGTTTGCGCTTTTACGCACGGGTCGGTGGTGAAGTGGTGCACATGACTCGTGCTATGGACGGACAGACAGCCACATAGGCTATCTAAAACAGGTAATACATCTGACTACATCTTTCCCACATCAAATATCCGTGATATGTGCGTAAAAGCGCACACAATTCCGTGTTCTCTCACCGCGGATGCTGTGATTTGATGGCCCGGTACTCATTATAGCCCACTCTTATAAGACCCAATAATAATAATAATAATAATAATAATAACAATAACAATAAGTTACTGTGGACCTATATGCCATGCCTTTTAACAAAATTACCAGAAGAGTTCGCTGAAAAACAGTTAATATCAGCCTGAATTACTCACGTGCGTCCCCGGTGAAAATCGCTGACATCCCCATACAGCTTCTACAGGCTTGCCATAGCTTACTGACAGGACTCAAGGACCAGAATTCGGGATGGCGGACCGTCGGGATGGCGATATTTCGGTGTGACGGCCTGTAATGGTTGGTTAAATGGCTCATTCGGTTGGTATTCAGATAACTGGGGCTTTACTGGTATAATGCAATAGCACCACCCAGCGGTGAAACCCGTGTACACGAAAAAAATGACCCACTCTAAATGTTTAGAGATTTTTGTGCAAGAACTCACCCCTACCTTACAGTATTTTTGCACTAAAAAACATACTGGACAGGAACTGTGACCAAATAACGGCCTGGTGCAGGTTGGTGTAAAAAAAAAAAAAGCCTTGAGCAAATAGCCCCTGGTTCTTTTAAACACCTGGGGTTAAAATCGATTTTGTGAAATAAACGCCCGGGCTGCTATTTGGAAAAATACGGTATCTATGTGTTGTAAA
>NC_065509.1:5204874-5210703 GCF_006386435.1 Epinephelus moara | reverse complement strand
CATTATTTTGACTTAGTATCTCATAATTTTGACTTAGTAAGTCACAATTTTGACTTAGTATCTCATTATTTTGACTTAGTAAGTCATTATTTTGACTTAGTATCTCATTATTTTGACTTAGTATCTCATAATTTTGACTTAGTAAGTCACAATTTTGACTTAGTATCTCATTATTTTGACTTAGTAAGTCATTATTTTGACTTAGTAGGTCATTTTTTGACTTAGTATCTCATTATTTTGACTTAGTATCTCATTATTTTGAGTTATTAGCCTATTTCTTATTTTTTTTCCATCAAGTGGCGGAAATGGGCTTACATAGTAATGTATGGTTAAAATACATAAATAGGAATAAAAATGTTTAAAAATAGTTGTAATATGTACAGTTCATAGGTCAAAGTTTAGCATTTATGCAAATCAGCACAGTTTATGTGGTATGTACATGAGCAAGCACGTGTAATCAGTCTTACAGCCTAACTTGGTTAACAGCCTAATATGGTTAATAGCGTAATATGTCAATCTTTGTTTTTCTTTATTTTAATTGGGATGTCCAGAAACATACAGCCAATCAAAAGTAAGTCTCATGTAGAGGGGCGGGACTTAGTGTATGTTGCAAGGTTTTTTTTTTTTGGTTTTTTTGTTTTTTTTCCCCCAAACTTTATTGAACAATACAATTACAACATCAAGTAAGAATCTCCACTTTGCATTCTTACAAAAAAATACGAACTTGTGCACGGCAAAAAGAAAAATAAACATCAAAACTATCATCTCAGTAAATTAAGTGGATATATATAAACATAAATTCCAATAAAAATATAGATATATACTATGACATGTTAGAAAATAAATCAATAATAAATAAATAATACAGGCAGTCCCTCATTTGCAATGAGACAATCCTTCTCACCATATCATTCACATTTCAACCACATGAAAATGATGCTTAAGGACACATTAACAAGTTTTTTTTGGGTTTTTTTAGACATTGACATTTCGATCAGTTAAAGCATTAAAAATTGTAACATATTGCAAAGTTTTTGTATTGGTATGTTGCAAGGTACCGTGCTGTGGAATGGAAAAGCAGCAGAAGTGATAGCTATATCTCCGCGAAGTGAGCATTGGATATTTCCTGAGAGCATTAACGTCCGTAAATCTGCGGTTGACGACAAGTTATCCTATGGTTTGGACTTCTGATGATCTATAAGAGGTAAATATGAGTTGTTGTAATGATTTCTGTACTGTGACTAAATGTTATGGTGTAAAAAAACCGAGTTGTGTTGCTAATCGCGAGTAGCTGTTAGCATTAGCATCGTTTAGCTTTGCTTTCATATTGTTTGCTGTGCATATGAAGTAGTTGGTTAAGACAAGTTAACGCTAGCTCGCCATGAAATAGTGGACTTGTTGCTTAGCTGATTTAATGTGATTAAGGAGACGGACATTTGTGACTGTAAGAGAGGAGCGGACATCCTTTGGACCACTGTGGAGAACTGTTCCCTCCTGCTGGAGTGTTGCTGTCGGCTGCCCCTGCTGTTTCTTCGGACCTCGGCTGTCTCTGTGTTTTCTTCGGACCTCGGCTGTTGCTGCTGATCTGCTGCCCTCAACCGGTTGTCCTTTCCCTAGTTTCCCCTCATCTATTCCCATTAACTTTCCCTGGATTCGTGAGTACTAACATAAAACCTTGCATGTGCCTTTATTTTGATAGCATGTGTCTATAAGTGAAGCGGCCATTATAGTTTTTAGGCTTCAACGCTCCCAAGCCGCGACTCAGGCCTGCAGCGGGTATTTTGTGACATTGTGGTGTGAGTTGCAAAGTGAGTGTGTGTGGGCCCACAGTATTGTTGACTGTTTACAGGTTTAAAAGTGCTATGCTCTGGTATTTCAGGATTTAATAGAGCTTAATTAGAGGAAACAGTTACACTTTAAAAGAATTGAAAGAAAATAATCTGAATTTGAAGGGAATAATTGTTTTGATTTTATTTACATTTACTGAATGCTGTAAAATAATATTGTTTTGCATATTTTGATTGAAAAGAGAACTAAATTTGATTTTCTTATATTTAAAGTACAGTGTTTGTGTCATAATTCTTTGTTAAAATTCTAGTTTTGGGTAATAAGGGTGTACAGAGTATAGATAGGACATACATTTACAACATAATAGGAGGCCTATATCTTTTCCTATTTTCCTTAAATCTTAGTGGAGGCACCGCCAGTCATTTCCTTACTACAGATCAGGTAATCAAGTTTGTAAAAGTACAGGTAGTAGCGACACTAAATTCTAAACCGTACCCAGGTCCCGCCCAGAGTACTACTACACCTGGCAGATTATATAGCTACATGGGACAGGTGTTACACTAATATTAACCATTTACTAACTTACTCACTCCTCTTCATCCCCTGAGGCACTGAAGGTTACAATAAGATCTCTCTGTCACATTTTGTCCTTGGCAACATGCTGCTCCTCTCCCCATGACAACTGCATCTTGTCAAGTAGACACACCAGCTAGCAGGGCTGTTTCTAGCTTTCTGGGGGCCCTATGCAAAACCTTGTTTTGTTTCCCTATTTCAGTCACTCGCAACACCAAATCTGCATCATATTCCAAATGCATATGAGACCAAATGCTATGTTTTTCACAATTAATTTAACAGCTGGATTATTGACATCAAAATTAAAAGAACGTGTCAATGCCCACCGTCAAGACACTTGGTTGCTGGCACCATCAAACGGAGCCCAGTCTCACTGAAAACCAATGCTTGGTCAGTGACTTCCGGCATCAGACACTGATGAAAAAAGCTTTCCTTTCACGTCGGCATGATAGACAGCAAGTTGCTGTTAATGTTTAACGGTGCCTGGCAGTGTCAGGGGAAACACGGTTGGACAATAACAAAAGTTAAGGCAGCCAAAACCCCAAAAAGGTTGGGAGGAAGGGGTGGTGGATGGATTCAACAACCACCAACTTTCACACGAGAGGCAGGTAGTCGCTTCCCGTGAGACTGTAAAGCCAAACTTTTTCCTAAACCCAACCACGTGCATGTGTTGGAAAAAAATGTCAATTTGTTCTACCAGAGTAGTGCATTTGCAAACTGTACACTTCCTGTGAAAGTAGAAGTGTATTTTGAAAACAGACAATGTATGTAACAGGCTGAAGTTGACAAAATGTCCCTGACCGTCTACAACCAACGCTCCAACGGTACATTGCAAGTCAGATGTCAATGTGGGAAGTCCATGACCAAATGTCAATATGTGATGAGATCAGAGTGAGAATGTGTTGTCAAAAGATACTTGACAGAAGTTGTTATTTGAGTCAAAACTTGCTCCTTTTCTGCTTAGACTTGTGAATCAGTTAAAGGAGAGCACCACCCAAATTAAGAATTCCACCATGTTATTCCCATAGACGAGGATATTCAGTCAGTATAAGTGAACATGAGCTACTCTCTCTCAAAACCAGAAACCAGAAAAGAATGTCTCAAACTTGTGATGTCACAGGGTATAAAGTCTGGAGCCCTTCCATAGACAAGACTGATTTTGTGGACATCAAGTTATAAAATGTGAGTTTTGTCACTCTAGCTTTTGGATTTGGTAGAGAAGCTCGTTGTCGATGTGTGTGGGTGTGTAAGGAGCAGGTACTCTGCACTTTAGATCCAGTCCGTGGCTTTTATCGAAGGTTCATAACAGGCACTCTGAATTCGGATTCGGTTCGGACCTAATTGTATTGCGGAGTTTTGCACAGCAGCGACTGGATCTTTGCTCTCAAACCACAAAAAAATGTGATGGCACAACAGTCTCCTTCAGTACATTATTCTATGCTTTCTTTTGATTTTCACATTGGCTAGTCATCCTGTTTAATTTGTCTTCTGATTAAATCGGAACCATTGAAGCAAGTTGTAGGAAGCCTCTGCAAGTAATTGGTTGCTGGCAGACACTCTGTGCTGCAATAAAATGGTTAATCAGCAGTGCCGTGCACTGTAGAGCCGATGCACTGCTGGTTCTGCTGGCCTGAATAGAATATAATGTCTATAGCCTACTGTTGTGTACAGCCTTTATAGACTGAGCTGAGTAGTGATGCGCGGGTCGACCCGTAACCCGTGGGACCCGCAAATGGACCTGCGGGTCGGGCAGCAGTGATCGTCTGTTAAATTGGTCTGTAAATGATATTTTCACATTATTGGCTATTACTGTCATGGCATCCGAAGGTACTGATGCATTGAGCAGGTGACAGTCCGCGGTCGTTTTCAAAACACACTTGTGGCACGCACTCAACAAGAAACTTGTTGAAACTTTAAACAATAATTTATTGTACAAAACGGGGGAAACAAACGTTGACGAAAACGGTTCCATAATTCATATTAAATTCAAAAGATAACGAAAAAACAGCTACAAGTTAGAGGGAATAGTGATAAAGTGGTAAAACTTGGCATTGATCCACAGCCTCAGACGCATGCGCTCAAGCGTGCCGTGCACACAAGCTCAGTTGGTAGGCTATACTATATTTTCACATTTTTAACAATGCAGTTTAAAAGTTTTGATTTTTATTGATAATCTACATTTACCAACAACAAAAAGACTAAATTTAGCACCAAAAAAATATGTAAAAAAAACATAAAAATAAATAAATAAATAAACAAAAAAACAAATATTGAATACCAAATTTTCATAACGAACACCTACCCATAGGAACGAATATTCGAATATCCGAATATTTGGGTACAGCCCTACTGCGGTGTAGGAGGGGGAATGTCCGGCACAGCTGGGTCGGCTGACTGGTGATCAGAAATTGCATCGTCAACCTGTGGTGGTGGCTCAGCAACAGGAAGGATGTGGCGACAATTTCTCCTGTAGATGCCTACATCAGATTGGATGATGTAGGAGCGTGGTTCTTTGCACACTTCCTTCACGATGCCTATGCGGTCATGTCCCTTGTTTGTCTGCATTCTGACGACTTGTCCTTCTGCCAGTGGCTCTAGTAGGTGACTTGAAGCATCATAGTATTGCTTTTGGATGAGTCTTTTCTTTTGGAGCTGGGCAGTGACCTGCTCTGTGTTCTTTGGGGCAGGTGCTAGCAGTCTGTTGCTGACAGGAAAAGTTGAACATGTCTGTCGTGACATCAGACGCTCTCTGCAGGCCAGCCCAATGTTTTGTCACGGGGGATGTTCCTGATATTCAGCAGGTTCAGGAAAACATCAGTTCCATCTCGGTGAGACCGCTCCATCAGCTGCTTGGCACTGCAGACTGCCCGTTCAGCTAGTCCGTTTGACTGTGGGTACTCTGGGGTGCTGGTAACATGAACAAAGTCCCACTGCTTGGCAAACTCCTTGAAGGGCTGGCTTGTATAATACCTTGCATTGTCAGTGATAAGGGTGTGAGGTGTTCCATGGACAGTGTCGCTTGAGTTTCGTGATCACAGCAGCTGAAGATGCGTTACAGAGGAGGTCAATCTCAAACCACCCTGAGTATGAGTCTACCGGCACCATATATTGTTGTCCATGCCACTCGAACACATCAGTGGCAACTGTAGACCAGGGCAAGACTGGAACTGGGTGTGGTTGCAAGGGTTCCTTCTGTTGGTGTGCTCGGGTGCTGTTGCAGACTGAGCATGACAGTATCCATTGACCTTTCTAAGTGAAAGTCAATAAACCAATACAGGGTTCAATGCTAAGGTTTTTTTTCACTTGCCCGGTCGGGCAAGTTGGTCAGAGATCTACTTGCCCGAAGTCAGTTTTTACTTGCCCTATAAAAATTGTTTAATTTAAGCGGCTATCAAATAACAAAGACTGCAGTTATTTTTATGTTATGTAATCTTTATTCACACTGTATTTATTAATTAAAACAACATA
>NC_065509.1:5181042-5204116 GCF_006386435.1 Epinephelus moara | reverse complement strand
TTTTAAAATACATTTATTTTATCAATTAGTTATTAACTTTTGCTATTTTTAGCAACTTGCCCAATCGGGCAAGTGAGTTTTTAGTTTACATGCCCGACCATGAGTTTTACTTGCCCCGGGCAATCGGGCAATCCTTATTGTTGAGCCCTGCAATAAATCAAGACCCGGTTATTCAAGATAATCCACAGACCTTGTTGTGAACAGTTTTATGTAGGAATTTTTTTCTTTTATGCAGAATGACACCCTCCACCCATATCACCACACAGAAAGTATACATCTACTGCTAGCTCACTTAGCACCACTGAGCTAGCTAACGTTACAGCTCAGCTGAGGAGGATGCAATTAATGTTTACATCACACACTGTCACAAGCACGAGCCTCTCGTCCATGAGTAGATGCACGCTTCCTTTTGTGCAGTGATATGGTTGGTTGGTGTAATTTGATAGAAAGAAAACAGTTCCTACATGAAACTGCTCACAACAAGATCTGTGGATTCTAGTTCCATTATATTGGAGAAGGCAGACAGCTCCAACACTCAGCAACTCACACCAAAACAATCTAGACGGATGAATTGCACTATAGGTAAAAGGAAACGTGTATTTTGATATTGAGATAAACTGTCCCTTTAAGTATTGTCATTGTTGTGACAACTGTCATATTTGGTCTTACATGCAGTGTATGAATTTTGTAGTGTTTGATTTTCTAAAGTTAAGTCTCTTTGACTTGTTGGGGTGAGCAGTATCTGTAATATTTACTCCTAGTGCTGATATTTTAGTAGATAGGGGATGCCCGTCTATAAAATACCTATAATTCTTTCACCAAATAGCATCATCTGTTACCCAGACACAGATCAGTTCATCATGTAGTACCCATCATATCCAAGGTGGTCTGAAATATCAACACTCAGCTGTCAGTCTAATAGTAGTACAGAAAGGAAAGGGTGGAGGTGGGGGACAGAATCAATGTGTGGCTGGTTAGACATGATGGGATGTGATGCCTTTATCCACAGGTAAAGGAGGGGGAGGTAGGGGAAGGACAGAGAGACGGCAGGGGGACAAGAGGGATCACAAAGCCCGGTGAACACAGCTGGGACATGTCAAAGCACTTTGTGGCTACCCTGACAGGCAGACTGTACCTATCTCACACACACACACACACACACAGTCTGTGGTGGGTGCAAGGGAGGGACAGTGGGTGATCTGAAAAGGTCTTGGCAGCTCAGGCCTGGTGTGTGTAGGCAAATGTCTTCAAAGGTATATGTCAGCGTGTGTTTGTGTCTGTGTGTACATCTATTGCTGAAGCATACAAGCATTTGTCTGTCCACCGTACAGACTGCTGTGCTGTGCATGAAAAGGTGAATGTGAAGTGACAGTCTCCTTCTGACAAATGGATTTAAACTAAAGGGGTATATTTAACTGATTTTAAAGGCATTCATACCATTGTGTTTCGATTTTAAGTTGACATACTAGTAGTGAGTAAATACACCACTATCTGTATCTGTTCAACCAACTAAATGATCTGGATCTGGATCTGTACTTGGAGTGGGTGGGACCTAACCAGAAGTTGTTATTTTAATCCTTAAATATTATTGAGAAGTTATTGTTTTTTTGTTTTGTTTTTTAAAGATATTTTTTTGGGCATTTTGCCTTTAATGTACAGGACAGGTAAGTGTGAAAGGGGGAGAGCGAGAAGGGGGGATGACATGCAGCAAAGGGCCATAGGCTGGATTCGAACCCGGGTCGCTGCGGCAACAGCCTTGTACATGGGGCGCCTGCTTTACCACTAAGCCACCGACGCCCCGAAGTTATTGTTATTATTTATGAGAAAGCTATTTACCTAACAAACTTGGGATTGAGCTTCATAGCATTTTTGATGACAAGACTAAAGGCGGATTTATAGTTGTGCATCGCTGTAGTCTATGCCATTGTGAGCACTTATACTTATGTGGTGGTGTGTCTGTGTCGCTTTGCAGTCACACCTTCAAAATGCTAGTTGGTGGTGGGTAGGAATGGGCGATATGTTATCGTCTGCGATATATACCGTCAAAAAATTTCCCCACAGTAAGAATTTTTCATCTTGCGATAAAAACGATAAATTCCCATTGATGACATATGCGCGTGATGAAGTATGGGCGATGCACTTGCAGCCCAACTCCACAATGTGTAATGGCGGAAGGCGGAGTGGACGCGCCGGACAGCGAGGAGCTCGTTCCTAAACGAGCCTCAGTTTGTGCGTCATACAGATCTGCTGGTAAAGTTAACTAAAAATTAGCAAGCGTGATAAAAGACGGCAGAGAGGCGACGTTGTGCAAATAAACCAAAGATTTATTAATTTTCTGTAGCAGTAATGTAATGACCTCAGACACGAAACTGGTGGACTCAAATGCACGACTCGCAGTAGGTTTAACAAAAGTATTTTACTTGGCAAAATCAATTTAAACAAAAGGCACTCTCAAGGAGGATATACAAAGTTCAAAACAAAACACTCACAATGAGGATCAAAAAACATCACAACTTAGAATCAAACCTGATAACATGAAAACCTGGCATCACACAGACTGAACAAGACGAACTGGCAACAAGACAAAGAGAGACAAGGACTATTTATACATGAGGTAGGGGAACACAGGTGAAACCAATCAGGGGCGGGGTAGACAATCACAATGGCGGGAAAATCACACAAAGGGAGGAAGTCAGGGTCTGAAACGAGAGGGAAAAGGTGAGTACAAAATAAAACAGGAAGTGCACGACGAGACTGGACATGAGTGACTTTAACTTAACATAAAGTGCTCATGACAACAAAGCACTAAACGTGAAGCTAAACTAAGGCATGACATAAAATATGAAACACTAAACATGAACATGAATAAAATTAACATACTTGACGAGACACAACAGTAAACACATGGGCCGATAACAAATGTGTTAACGTTAACTAACTATGCTAAAGCTTTACAAGCTATTCAGGGCTGCCGACGATAACATTAACATGACAAACAACAAGGCTACGGCTATCAAGTTAACATACCGACACTCCTCAGACAGACAGACAGACAGACACACAGACACACAGACAGACAGACAGACAGACACACACACACACACACACACACACACACACATACCGGACAGCCTCTTTAAGTCATGTGCGACTAAAATGCTAATGCTAATTTATTGTGTCTTATCTGTGAAATAAAAGTAAATAAAAGCTTTGTTTTGTTTCCACAGTGGGAAATGGTTTTAAGCTTATAAACAAACAAACAAACAAAAAAAAAAAAAACAGGAGTGCTGCACTGCTGTTACGTGCTGTTACATTTCTGGGGTTAGCCTGAGTCCATTGGATGCAGAAGTATAACTCCCATTTAGAGCTGAGCACAGCTACCCAAATGAGGATTTGTTGTCATCACAAGTACAGATATTGACACATTTTACTTAGATAATACTACAATATCAGTAGCCGGTACTCATTTTATACGTACCAGCATCGGTTTTCAACAGGATATCAGGAACTGTGATAACCTTTGTTTCACCAAAACTCCAAATTCTGGACAGTGCCATTAAACCTCGGAGCTCGTTTTCTATATGCTGATCTGACAGAGCAGAGGACTCTGGTGAGAGACGGAGAGGAGGCATGTGCTTTATGGTGAATAAAGACTGGTGTGGCTGAGGTGCTGTCCTGCTCCTCCTCACCCTCCGCCACAAGGAGCATAAACAGTCTGGATCACTGTTATACACCATTCAGAGGCTGCTGCAGAGTGGAGTCGCTGCCCGTGTTCAGAAGGTGCGACTTTGCAGCCATCTTGTTGAGGTTGAGATATGTAAACAAACTACGAGGCCCCCAGTGACACGAGAGATGGAGCCAATCAGAGTTTGGAGCACCTTCCAGGGCACCACTGTCAACGTTACCAAAGACATTAATAAACTCACCGAGTCTGTGAAGGATTTAGAAACAGCTAGAAACCAAAACTACAGCTATATCATCCCACAACCAGAAACCATGGATTTCCAGAACCATCCAGCAACATGGACAATTATTGAATTGAATTCTTGAATTGAAGCAGCATCCAACAATGTAAGAAGAGCCAAAAACAGGACTAAATTGCACAAGTCAAAGGAGCTGATGGGAACACATTTCACTGGGGTTGTACCTTGTATAATTTAATGTAACAAATAAATGATCAATTGATAGTGTTCTCTAATCTGTAAAGCAACATGTATGGAGTTGTTTTTGATGAAAAACTGTGAGAGATGTCAAGAGTCATGTGAATCAGAGGTAAAACTCATCCTGCACATACCTCAGCTTTGTACAACACTGATTGCATCACATATAGAACATAGTTTTTAAAGTTATTCAATTAAAGTAAGGAAAAAAAGGAAAAAAAAGACATCTTTTTTCTGGGAGCAATGTCTTTATTTGACCAGGTACAGCTCCCACTCACACTGGACATGGGAAAAAACCTTCAGCAAGCCTAACAAAGTGATTAAAAATGTGGCCAAAACTTCAGTATTACTAATGAACTCACCCTGGAAATTGGAACTTAGAATTGGTTCAGAAAAAACCGTCATCATCACTTGGAAAGACAGCAGTGTCCTTTCTTTCTGAAATATTTTCTACATCACTGTAGTAAACCAGACTGAAAGAAATGTTGTTGCTGAATTCCTATTTGTGTACAAAATCTGCACTGACATGTTAGTTCATGGCCCTAATGGGTGATTGATGTCTTTAAATTATATGGAGTAAAAGTGAAGTAAGTTTTTGTTAAATCTAGGAACTGAAATGGGTCAAATTAATCTGAGCTGTAATGGGACTTGTGCATTAACATGCCAAAGAATCAATGATGTGATTGTTAAAATGCATCTTCACAGCAGCTGGGAGCAGTTTCACCTGGAACAGTTAATTACAGAGAGATGAGAGTTGGATTCATTATCTGAAGAGTGCAGCTGTGGAACAAGCAAATATTCAGTCACTGACAGAAAGACAGTAGCCTTTCTTTTATTTAACTACTGCAAAAATAATATGTGTAGATGATTTCTTTAAGTATATGAAACATACAGTAAATGATTTCCATAATCAATGAGGTGTTAATAGTATGAACATACCTTGTTGCCTCCCTTGAAAGCATTTTGCACATCCCTGCAAGCAGAACTTTCTTAAGATAGAAATTCCTGTAGTAAATGCTTCAGGTTGACCCAGAACCAAAATATTGCCTAAATCCTAAATGCCTCACCGAGGACAGCAATAATATGTCCCGTCCCGTCCTCACCCCCCCCAACCCCCCCCCCCCCCAATTGGCAGTTATTCTCCGACTGCCACTGACTAATGTTTTTCTTTAACTAACAGGAGGGAGACTAACAGGACATGACAAGCAGCTACAGTTTGGTAAAAGTATGGTAATGGCCTTGGATTTTTGTGTCCACTTTTGAGGCGGAACAAAATGCCTGTTTACAACAGATGGCTGCAGAAGATCATTGTTTGCATGATCCTGTTGAAATCGATCTAAAATAAAAACTATAACAGCCAGAGCATTCATTCCTTCAGCAGCCGAAAGCTAAGGCTTCTGTGTTCCCTGTCATGGCCTCATGTTACCTTACCTCAAATGCCACGCAAAAGTGGTATTTCGCCATCATTAGGCAGGCATATCCCTGTAATCCCCCTGCCATGGGAGGTCCTTGTTTGCATATATATTTATATGCAAAAATGTACATATGTTTCTAAAATAAAAACCATAATAGCTTGAACATTAACTCTTTTTGAAGAAGGCCAAGGCTTGTCTTCCATGTCATCACATCATTACCTTCTGTTACCTTATGTGCGATGCAAATGTAGTATTTTGCCAGAATTTCCCCAGAAATTTCCCCATAATGGCAGCGGGAGATCGTTTTTTGTATAATCCTGGATAATGTATATCGGTCTAAAATGAAAATCTGACACACGCTAAATACTTTTCTCAACTATTGTGGTTTATTGACTTACATAACCTTTTAGCTCAGGTTGTACAGATTTTAGGGATATGAAGCATGTAAAGATACTCCAAAAAATGACATCACAATATGCAAAAATATCCAAAGTAGACACTGGTGGACCATTTCTACTGCAGAGTTTAATGGGTTAAACTTTAAGGCCCTTTAACACCAACCTCGTTTGGTCTGGACTTTTGGACTTTTCAGTTTGGGATGAGCCAAAATAACAGGGATGAAAACTCCTGGACTACGGTTTGGACCAAACAGCTGACCCTTAATCCAGCAAAAAGAGGCAGTCTCAGTACAGATCATCCATCTACAAACCAATTAATGTCAAGGGTAGGGAGACACAGCTCATGTAGCTGATGACAACAGGACGTAAGTATGTCATGTAGGCCTATAGAACTTTGGTGCGCTTGCATAATTGGCCTATGGCTAAGCCCCGCCCTCAAATGGGATGAGCCAGTCACAGTGCGTATAGCCATTGCCACATTCTCTCATTACAGAAAGTCAGTTTCGTTCGCTTTTATGAGCTTTTTCTGAGATTTGAAGTTTAAAAATGGTCAAACGGTGTGCATGGGGTACATGCAACTCCGACACAAGGTATCCTGAGAGGCTGGGCGATGAGGTGTATTTTTTACCCTTTCCTAAACCACATCTCACATAACAAACAAAGGATAAGATAACAAAGGTTGGCAAACGTTATGCTGAATGATTCAGTGTAAATACTGTAGCACCAAACTAACGGAGAGACACTCTTGGTAAAGATGGTAAAAAGGCTGTTATCCTTTTCTCATATTCTGAGCCAAAAACCTTAACTTCAGTGGAACAATGCTGATCCTCTATCTTGTTGTCTTTGATGGTGACGGCAACGAGATGTGGTTTATCACGCTTACACTGGGACCTCTAAATTTTGGCTTGTAATTTAAGCTTTTCATCGACCTTCTCAACAATAAAATGATGAATATATCCCTCCAATGCGTAGTTTAGGCCCTTTTGGTTACTTCTCAATGACATCTGATCATTATGTCCCCAAAAAACATCAATTGCCTCCTGCGAAATGCCGTGTACTGTGACACCTGCCAGCGCCGGTCACTGAATGTTGATAGTTTGTCCGAGTGAGTGGAGGGGGGCGTGGCTTAGCCATAGGTCAATTGCAATGTGAAACCAAAACTAACTGGTTCAAATGCATACAATGTAACAAAAATGTGACTCTTGGTTCAGACTTTCAGGTGTAAAAAAGGCCCTTCCAATTACCAGGAGGCCACTCTCCTTTTAGGTCAGTTTTTTGTCTTCACCATCTCCTGAGACAAATATCTGGCTCTTAAGCTGCTAAATGCTCCACTATGTTCACCAGCTAGTCTCTAACTGTATCTGCCTCTGTTGTTTGCTGCTGAGCAGGTGGTGTACAGTGGCTTTATCAGAGCTTTTTGTTTGAAATCAGCTGCCTGCTGCTAGAGACCAGGCTGATGAAAGAGGAGTTTCTGGACCTGAAACCCATAACAGTGCAGGGAAAAGAGGCTAGCAAGCTACAAAGAGATGAAGAGTTACCTCTCTGTGGGTTTGTCATTAATGATTTAATGTATTTCGGTTCAGTATTATCTCTGCTTGTTTTATTTCAGTTAGATAGAATACAGAAGAGAACTGTCATGGAATGACTGGAGAAAGATCGGGGAATATATATAAAAAAAAATTGTATAAAAAAAAAATCTTAGAGAAAAAAACAAAAACTTGGTAGAGCTAGGAGAGGGTTAGTTTAAATTAGTATAACATTTTGGTGTCTCAGTTGGCAAGGTGACAACAAGACTCACAAAGTCAATCCCAACCAAGAAAAAGTTTCAGCACATAACCCCCAGTAAAACAACAGCTAGTTGTTCCCAGGGGCGAAAATCCCATTTCATAGTTGGGGGGGACAATAAACAGTAAAATTTTAGAGAATAATTCCAGGGGGGGACAAGGAAAAAAAGTTGTAGCCTGTCTTTTATACAACATCTTTTACCGCAATTTGACGCTTTAATCTTTTCTCTATCTCTCCAACAGACAGGCATAGGACCTTTCTTAGCACTGGCTGAGTCCACCTGCACATGTCCAGATTTAAAACAAAATGATTGAAATCAAATTAACATGTACACAACGACAACAGTCAGGTGCGCCGTGCTGTCCAAGGTGCTGAGTGTGTCTGGAGCAGAGCAGGTCTCTGTCTCCCCGTGCGCAGTAGTGTGAATATTTATGCTATTAAGTAAACGGAGAAAACATGTCTCTCATTGTTTAATAGCAGCAAAACAATAAGGCTTCATTCATCAAAGACCGAAACTCGATCTCTCTCCTTCTCTCCCTCTTTTTCATCTGGCTCAGGTGTGTGGAATGGATCCTTCGTCTCTGGCTGGCTGCAGGAGCAAACCGTTTTGTTTGTTTTTTTCGTTTTTTTACCGGCAGTGAGATAAACATTTCCTGCAATTAAACTGGTGAACTGGTTTATAAACAGTGTGCTGTGAGATCTGCCACTGCGCACCTCAAAACCGTGCGTAATAATCGCGCGTAATGGCCGCTCCTCGTCAGTTAAACTGCACGTCTGTCATGTTTGTCTCACTGACAGGTGGAGAGCCTACAGATATTAACTACGAGCCGCTCCGTCACTGACTGCTCTTGTCCTGTCCTCTCCCTCTTCTTTCTCTCCTGTCCTCTCTGACTATCACTAAACTCTGGCTTTTGAACAATGCAGGAGAAATGTTGCAGACAGTTTATATTATCAGCCTGGGCCTGGGGCTTGTTGTAACAGTAAATGGGATGTGTTGTAACTTGTGTAAGTTAAACTGTGTCTGTGTGAGTGAACATCTTACCCTGCGATGCGCGATGTGGGCAGCGGTTCCAGCCACACGCTGCTACTGCTGCCAAGCAGCCCCGCCCGTTGGAAAGAGTGTGGGATATACCACTACTAGGAATGGGAGGGGGGGACTAAATCTTTTAAGATTTAAATAGCACATTATTGCGCTTTTATAATGAGCACCGCTTACATTGTGCTTTTAATAAATACTACTGCATTGTTCAAAAATTATTAATTGTGTCTCAAATTATTCTAGGGGGGTACAGCTTTATTGAAGGGGGAGTCATGTCCCCCCTGTCTCCCCCAGTACACACGCTGTGTCTTTAACCGTCTGGAAAACGCGAGGTCGGGTGCTGGGTGCCACTTGAACATGGTGGCAGGTTGCGTCTGTTGCTAAGCAACCTTAACAAGCACTGTATCACAGCCTGTTTACCCCATATCCTTCTTCCAGGTGCTGTTTGTGTGTCGGCTTATTGTCCGTGGTACATATGTAAAGCTCTGGCAGCCCTGCCCTAAAATGCCTAACTTCTCCATATTCATTACAGACTGATATCTACAGAAGAAGGGAAAGATATTTTCTAGCCATGATTGGTTGTTCCTTGTCACAAGACATGTGGTGCATGCTGCTACGTTCCAGTAGTTAAACTCTGTTTATCTCAGGGCGCAGCTGTCATGCTGAGATAAGCAGAAATAACCACTGCAACATTTTCACTGACCTCCATGCAGCTTTCTACTGTTACCTGTTTACTAGCACATTTCTAACGTTGAACATGACACACCAGTCAGTGGCGTAAGGAATTTATGATGAACCCCAGTGCACACTATCATGACGGGCCCTAGTGCACGTGACAACATTAACATTCATATTACCCAGCAATTATCAGCATTTCTGACAAAAATATCAAAGAACGTAAGAAACTGATCATTTAATTGAGTAGTTTTATAGTATATTTATGGATTTTATAGCTTATATAGAAAAAGCCTATAATTGTGTTTAGATAGCTACTGAATATTTAAAAAAGTGACATAGTGACATAGGTGGGTTTGCTTTTTTGAGGACATATAGCAAATGGCACCATTTTTATATCAGGAACATTTTTTCTTATCATTCCTCTTTGAACACAGGTATATATTTGTAGGGAATCTACTGGGTATTATAAAAAGCGGGGATACTATTTGTTGGAAATCTATAACAATACTATGTGTCACACAGGGCCACCAAAATGTTGTGATCTAGGCACCAGTGCTATGTTTTACATGGCGGCACCATTTTTTGGGACTTAAGCCTGAATACGGGCCTGACCTTGTAATAGATCTCCAATTAAAGTATCAAATTGGCTATCTGAAATAGTTATTAATTATGTTAAATAATGTGACTTAATTTACATTAAATCACCTGGTGGGGCACCATTCCCCAAAAGGGGAAAAATGATAGCCAGTTAAAGATATCTGTCTCATAAAGTTTACTGAAATATCAATTTGGAATTTTGATTAATAATTAAATTAATAGCCATAACCAAAATTAATAGTAAAGCCTGAAGGATTTTGGAGTTCTTGACGTAGCAGAGGTTGACTATTCATTCACTCTTGTGCAACATTGACAGACAGCAGGTATGATTCCCAAAACATATTTTTTCATAAAGGATGCAAAGCAAAAGAAAATTTTTTTAACTAACTATATACAAACTTGGTGTGTGTGTGTATGTGTGTATGTGTATGTGTGTGTGTGTATGTGTATGTGTATGTGTGTGTGTGTGTGTGTGTGTGTGTGTGTGTGTGTGTGAGACAAAGGCCGGTGTGGAAAGGACCGTTTGGCCTACAAAACCAAATGGATGACAAAAGAGAACTACAAGATGAAGAAGCGGGAACTTTGAGCTGCTTCTTTGGGTGTGGCTCTGTTGAAAGCAAATTTGTGAATGTCCTATGTGTTGCCAAGGGTCTGGATTAGTGTGGAGGATATTTAGTTGCATGCAAGACTCTGTCTGAGAAAAGCATTAGCAAACTAATCTCACTTAGCTTTGGCAAAGCCAACTAACCAATAACCTCACTGCAGACAATCACAACAATAACTCAGTAAACGGCATTAAATCACATTCAACAAGTTAAACAGTCTTGCTTAGTCTGTACAGCTGTGATAAAGCTATGCCCAGTTGTTACGTTACCAATCCTTGAATGATGGAAGAAAGAGTCATCTCGTGGCATGTTGCTTTTGTTAGCCGGCAAAGGAAGGCTGGAAAGAGCTGTGGTTTCAGAAGCAGTCTTTGTTGTGTCCTTGTTCCCAAGGTGCAGATCCGAGGAAGTCGGTCACTCTGTGTCCTTGCAGAGATAGACATTTGGGTGCCAACTCAACTTGGTTCTCTTTGTTGCTGGAAATTTAGTTGCAAACCTTGTGTTTGCACACTAATTTCTCTGGTTTCAGGTCTGTTCCTGCCATGGGCAAGGGCAAGCCATGGTCCAGGAGAAAGAGAGTCTTTGAGCAATTGTCTCCCTTTGGTGGTTTAGGAGCAAGGGCTTCTGAGGTGGTCAGCAGCTCTGCAGGGAAGAGGAAGACTGTGTGAGAGAGCACAACTTTTCATTCAGTTTGCCTGGTGATATCACAGAGTCACAACTCCAATCAAGTTTGGAGACTGGTCTCTAACTGAGGTCTGAGGTGGCATCCTGTGGAGATAAGGGCTAAATGACTTTTCTTTGTTTGAAGAACAAAGAACATGAGGTCTCTCACCATTTCAGATGGCAAGAGGAGAAGCCTTCAAATGTCCAGCTTAGATTTTAACAAATGACAAATCATCTGTGGTCCAGTGAATCCCAGCATATTCAACTAGGCAACTGAGTCACTGGCAAGGACCCACTCTCTGTACAGGCCCCTCCACTCCTTGGGCCACAGTACAACTGCTCTGCCTGCACCATCTATATTTACGCCCCTGACACCAGTAAAAAAAAAAAAAAAACAAACAAACCCAGAAAGACATGTTTGTCTGCTAGTCTATTTGCAATGGGAAAGGAGTCTATAGCTCATTTGAGTGGCCTTTACCATGTTTTAAAAAAACCTGGCACTTGCAATAATTTTGGTGGAACAGGGGAATATGAGGCACAGCTGTCTCCTGGCTGAAATGTGTTGTAATAAAGTGGGTAAAGTTTTTGTGGTTAAGTTTAGGCAACAAAACTACTTGGTGTTAGTTCTGAAAAAAAAAACATAATGGTTTTGGTAAGTTGGTAAGAACATAACGTGACCTGAACATGTCATGTGAATGCTTGACGGATTGATATAAGTTACAATGAGATTTTAACCACTAGAAAAATTCATCTTCAAACTCAATCTACAGTGTGTGTTCCTGTTCCATCTCAAGGTTCCACTCCAGCTCTCCCAGCCAGTGTTTTACATAGTGGTGACTGACAGATTTATGTGCTTTTTAGCAAGCAGAGCTGTCAAACTTCACCAGCTTTTCAAAACAGTGCAACAAAACCCTGCAGCTTTACAAAGATGGCTGTCTGCAAGGACACGGCAAGTCAAGTGCACATATTTACAGAAAGGCCAGGAAACCTAAGCAGAGGGAAGGTCATTTTTTACATTTAAACACTTCTATAGTACTGAGAGGTGGATTTGTAAGTGCAAATTATCCATGACTGCTCCCATAATGTTTGCATATGTTATCTGCATTTCATAGCAGTTCCCTGTCCACTTGAGAAAACAACAACCATTGTGTTTCTAAGATTACATTAATTAGAGTGGCTCCTAACTCGGCTCTATCATACAGTAATTAGGTTAGTGTAAGCTCCATGCCCATTCCACGGGTACAACTCATTTAAGCACTAGGCATGGCATGCACTCTGCTTTTCTGTGCAGACAAAGTGAGTGGGTTTAAAGCTGTCTGGGTGTTCTTATTCCCCATGTTGAACACATGCACAGAAAAAGAAAAGCAGTGGATCGTGGGATGTTTCTCTGTGTAGGGTTAAAGTCTGTATGTCCTCAGTCAAGTGCCATGGAAATCCCATTGGGACTGAGCACATAGCTCCATTCACTGTGGCCTAATCAAGTGGTATCTGAGCTCCAATCCTCTTATGCTGCTTGACTGGACCACATTTCTCTAAGGCTGGATTGTAGTTGCCGGCTGGAACTCCAGGGAGAGATTGGAGGCAAGAGAAAGAGGGAGTGCCTTTGTTTCACTCCCTGCCTCACTCTTAAACTTTGCCCCTCCACATGTTAATGCATGCGCACATTGGTAACACACTGAGGAATTATGCATCTGCTGCGGCTTTTGTCATGACTTGATCAACACAGCTATGCAAAGCAAGAGCGGGGTGGAAATAAGTCCAAAAGAATCGCCGTTCTCTCTCGCACTCCAAATTTGAATGCCTCATCTTTCTGTCAGACTCCAATTACCTTTGTGTGAGGTACAAAGGTTGGCCTTCCTTCCTTGATGAGCTCTTTTCATACAGGACGCCCTGACCCTGGAAAGCAAAAATACAGAAGTACATGGCTCCAGAAAACTCTCTAGGACCAAGCCACTTCAGTGAAAACAATCAAGCTCATTTCATGCTTTTTTATTGAGTAGAAATCCAGGCCTTTCACTTTTTGAGAGGCAACAGAAAAGCATCGTCTGAGGTTTGGGCCCCCTGTTCATAAAAGATGAAAAAAAGAGGATAATAAAAAGACACAACTCAAGTTCGGGTCAACGCTTGGATGAATTGAAGGAGGTAATTAGCATTCCCATGGATAGGGACTATGGATCCCATGTTGTGTCCAGATGTCGGGGCCACTGCTCAGGCTGTTAGCTCACTGGTCCATGAGACTTGATCCATAGATAGAAGACAATGACCCCAGCCCTAATTAGCTCCACCAGTCAAGTGTCCCTAATTGGATTACGGGCCTGGTTTTTTGGGACACTGTGTATCCAACACAGAGCAGGAACGGTTAGGGTGCATAGAGACCCCCCTCAGAAACTCTCAGAGACACAGACAAATACTGCTAATAACCATTTGGATTTTTCAACACATTACACTTAGTCAGTTTTTATTCTGGTGCAATTTGACAATACAAAACCAAGTGCAGAACCACAGAGGCTGCTCAAACTGGTGTCTTTATTTTCATTTGTTACTGGAAAGCAGATACTTATCATATGTTCTGCAATGACATACTGGAGATGCATGTTTGGCATGCACGCTAAGCTTCTCTTTGCCTCCAGAAAACAAAAGACATTTCACTGAGCCGCAGTACGCTGAAAAGGAAACAGCTTGCACAAAAGACTGAACAAACCATTGTATGGCATTGCACGCTGTATTCATCATTTGTTTGAACACAACAAGGTCAACAACAGAACTGCGTATCTATTCAATGGACTATAGGAGAAAGAGATTAATGCAGCATGAATGTAGCTACAGTGGTTAAGAGGGTTCTTCTTTCTGGTGTTTGTGTGAATAATATCACCAGATTAACAAGATCACAATTATTCCTTTCACTATAAACTGTAAATGAGTTAAGGATCAGTAACAAATGCTCCGCTCAGCAAATGCCTTTGCCACATTCACAGCACTGCTGTAAATATGTGCATTTGTTCAGTGAATGGTAACGTCAGTAACTGCACTTTAACAGGCACCAATGCACTTGAGATTTCTAAACAGCTTTGTGTGAGTTAGATCAAACCTTATAAAAATGTGACTTTACAAGGTTTGGGCTTAGCTATGCAGTACACTTAACAGTGCTATGAACTTTAGATGACTACCTTGATCAACAGTCTTTGCATTCCAGTGATGAAATTCCAGGTATTGCATGCAGTCTGTGGTGGTTTACATAAGACACAAAATAAGCCAGATCTAAGGGGCCTAGAGTTGTTGTTTGGGCATTGCAGTCCAGAAATGTACAGGCTGTGCACGTATCCAAAGAATGCTATGAAAAACCAAATAATATTGGCATATCCCATGTGTTTATCATAAAATGCTACATTAAGAAACAGGCTTGATTTGGAATATCCGAACAGAATATGCTGTTTACGTGACTTGTATCCAATTCTGAATATTGTCATATTAAGAGTGATAGTCCCACTGAATATGCATCTTATTAGGTGTTTTTACTGCCTCTTGCTGTTTATGGTCAGCTCTGTGTGTAGAAGTCCACATATCTGGTCAAAAGGAGAAACGGTGACACTTTACAATAAGGTACACAAAAAACAAGTAGTTCCCTCAGTCCTTATCAATTAACTATTTATTAACTGATGATTAACTTCTCTATCTCATTTGATTGGGAGTTACTCAAGAACTGACCAATAACTAATGGTTAGTACCTTATTAGTCCCTTAGTAACTACTCCTTTGTTGTGTACCTTATTGTAAAGTGTTACAGGTGAAACATACCTACTTTTAAACATTATCAAAGACTTGGATATCATCGGGTTTTTGGATATGCACAAATTTGCAATGCTGACCTTTTCAAGAGGGTGTTTGAAAGAACTACAGAGGCAGGCTGCGTTCACACGGTCCAACAAATCCACTACCAATGGAAAACTATGAAACAATATTTATGTCTTAAATGTCATGGGAGTATGCACAGCTGCATGTAAATTGGAATACTAGTGGACAATTCAGTTTTATTAGACATGTAAACAACAGCTCAGTAAAAAGGTTGTCTATGGGAAACAGGTAAAAAAGCGTAGTATTTTGTCCATATAAACATCTGAGCTTGAACATCTTTGGCTAAAAAATGAGGCCAATGTGGAAGTGCCAAAATAAAAACAATGCAGTTCCTCTAATCGCCACTTGAGGCTTGCTCTATAAGTAAGTCAATCTCCATAGACCATTGTGAAGAAATGCCCAACTTTCCAGCAGAAACAAACATATTTACAGACTGACAGACTAATGACAGATATGGTCTCTTTATCTAATTCCAATATTCATGACAACTGTACCAGGGGGTGAATATTTATATAACTTCTTGTTTACATGTTAATAAGGCTTAAAGCTATACATAACTAATGGTGTTGCTGCTTTGAGTAACAGGCCATGTTTAAGGTGTTTCCTTAGCTCAACTGGTCAGATCAACCCCTTGCTCCTCCCTAGCTCTGCCCTCTAGTCCAAATGTGGTCATTTCTGGCTCCAAAAACCCAAGAAAGCGATGACCAAAATGCTAAACTTGGAGACATATATGGCTGCAGCCACATTCCATTTGAAGCCTACACAAATTGTAGTGAATTAATATGATGCCACATGTGGCAGTAGTCCATTTTATTAACTTTATTAATTATACACAAAGACATGAATCACGGGCGGCACGTTGGTGTGGTGGTTAGCACTGTCGCCTCACAGGGTTCCTGGTTCGATCCCAGGAGGGAGCCCTTCTGTGCGGAGTTTGCATGTTCTCCCCGTGTCAGCGTGGGTTCTCTACGGGTACTCCGGCTTCCTCCCACAGTCCAAAGACATGCGGGTGAGGGATAGGTTAATTGGTGAATTTAAATTGGCTGCAGGTGTGAATGTGGGTGTGAATGGTTGTCTCTATGTGTTAGCCCCGCGACCCTCCAGAGGATAAGTGGTTACAAAAATGGATGGATGGACATGAATCACCTTATAAGTAGTGCAATAGCTAGCTAAATGCTAACTTAGCATGTTCTTCAGGGCTTCTGCTTCCAGGAAGCGAAGGGCGCTGATTGTGGACTGATTGTTGGCAAGTCATGTAGTTGGTGGGTAAAGTACAGGCTTCAGGACAGGAGTCCGCAATCCAATGAGTAATGTCACATTGGTTACATCCACTATTTTTATACAGTCTATGATTAAGATAACTGAATGTCATTTTCCAAGATGGTGCCCTATTCATTCAGCGCCATATTTTTCAGGCCTCCTGAAGCTTTTGCATGTTTTTGGCCAGTAGAGCATGCACATTGGAGTCTTCTTGCAGTTGATATAGCTGGAACAAAATATCTTTCTGATTTCACTCTGTCTTTTTTTGTTGTTGTTGTTTTCCAGCAGCTTCTTCGGTGATGGTTGTGCAGTATGAAAAGTGTTTTCCCCCCAATTTTTTTTTCTTTAAGTCTTTTCAGGCCAAAATTGTGATCTGCAATTCTGCCTGTGGCCACTATGGGGATATGCAACAAGGATTCTTCTGTGCTTGAACTGGGGATGTTGCAATTAGGTCGTTGTATTTCAGATTTTTTGGGTCTTTCTGGTGCAATGCAGGCCTGTAACAGTGTGTATTTCTCCTGCAGCTTTTTTTTTTTTTCTTTGAGTGGATAAAACATGTTTCATGTAACCCCCCCCCCCCCCCCCCCCCCCCCATTGACATCTTTCCATACACTTTTTAACTTAAGTAACCATGTTTGTCTTATCAGTCTAAACCACAAAAAAAGGCATTTGTCACATCATTAGGCAGAGCATTCAGTTTGCTAGAACCCAAAAAAAAATCAGTATCTCTTTTGTGGAGGGGTGAAGAGGAGGCCACTGTCCAAAAACTTGATGCTGGCTGGTGAAGACGAAATATACTGTATATCTGATGTAATGTGGAGCAAGACCATTTAGACCCTCATATTAAGCCTATAGTGATCTGGGACTGGGTGGACTCTGACCCCATTTTCTATCATATTCATTTTATTGATGTACTCCCTCCCTGCATGCCTCAATGAGCTTTGCACACTATATCATATATTGTTATAAGTTGAAAACCATACTGTGTCAATACATTCATTCACAAACAGATGAACAGGCCAGCAGACAAGCCAAACAGGCCCTGGTCTCACGATTAGTAGACCTTGCCCACCCTTACTGACAAGACTTACAAGACCCGTACATTCAAGCTCACCCAATTACTCCTACAGCCTCTGTGAATAGCATTTATATGGTAATTATGATCAGGCTTGTGCAATTACTTACACTGACTGCCTCATTCCTCAAACATGCATTCACACAAAGGTGCATCATCTCTCAATAAGTGAGTGACACCATGTCAGGAGGGCGGAGCTGGCCACAGCAGGGGTGGGGGCTGATGGGAGGTTGTGCTCTTGTGGTGTTTTTCCATACACGTGTTGGCTTGGCTTGACTTGGTTTGACTCAGTCCAGCGTAGCAGGGATTCGCGTCTCATTTACAAAAGGGCCACCTGCTTAGAGGCATGTCTTTCACTCATGACGGTTTGTCTTGAGTCGATGGTGTTTAAAAACAAATGCCTGATCTACAGCTAAAGTCCCCCATTGTTTTTCTGCATGTGTTTTTCCATCACACAGCACGCCAGGTAAAAGAAGTTTACCTGTTGAAAATGAGCTGTTTTCAGAGGTGCTGGAAGAGCCTGCTGTCAGCAGCTCCTCATCTTCATCTGTTATTGTTTCTGCTTTTAATGCTTCCTCCCTGCAGTATTTGTAGACTTGTTATTCTTAAAGAAGAGCCTCGAACAGAGTTCTGCTAATTTGGTCATAAACACATTAAATTTCCTACAGATTCTTGTTGTTTTGTTATTTAAAAGCTTTCATTATAAAGCAGCAAAATAAGGAAACTTTAGGTTCTCATCAGCAGTAACTTAACACGACTCCAATGTAACGGTAAAATAAAGCATATATCTAAAGCAGAGATTCAGTTGGGAGCTACATAAGTACTGCACTGTAAAACGACACAGCTTGTTTTAACTTAAAAAGTTAGTGTCCCAGCTGCCTTGAAATTTTAAGTTGACTGAATTTGAGAAGACAAATTGAGGTAACTTAATAGTAATTCAACTTGTCTTTTAAAATTCTGTCAACTTAAAAATTTATGAAAATTTGTTGATCGGTCTATCAAACCTTGTAAGCTTTCCATTTGAATGTACAGCCAAACCATGATGTCATGAAACCTAACCATGTGCTTTTTCTTGATGTCCCAGCAGTGGTAGTAGCATCCCTGAATGTCAATAGTAAATGCAGGATACCTAGTGTGTAATATGTAGACATGAAAGGCCACTGACCAGTCACATGGAGACACATGACTGTTCCCAGTTTGTTGGCATCAAGATGAAGAGGTTCAAGGCCTGTCATCTTTTCTAGATAAATAACTCAGTGGTATTTTTCTTCCATTCAGCTTTAATTCAGCTTTATTTGACCTATTCATCAACAACATTAAAAGAGTTTTTTACATTAGAACTGTCTTAAAAGAAATCTGAGGCACTCAAGATGATAAAGAAAATACTTGCCCAGATATTATTTCAAAATATTACACAAAGCCACAACAACATAACTATATAGCAAAGCCTACTAAATAATGGACAGGCCTCTTTGTCTGGTTTCCTGCTGTCCCCTGGCCTCCCTCCCCAGCTCTTTTCACTTTACCTGCTCTCTGGGGGAGAAGGGCGAGTAATCTGTGGACCCTGAAACATGCTGCATCTTTATTATGTCAAAACGACAAAACCTCTCTGGTGCCCACTACTGATAGGAGTGTGTGTGGCAAGAAAAAATATAAGCCACCAGCTGCTTAGAGGTACCCATACAACAATAAATTTACCTTTGCCAAATTACTATTGGGCAGAGATAAATGAAATTCATGAAATTTTCTATATTAAAAAGTGACTCTGAGAAACTGGTTCATATGTTCATCTCATGCTCATCTCTCAAGAGTTCTTACACGTACATAAAAATTTGAACGTATTACTCCAGAACCTAAATCACCTCAATGGCTCCCAGTACAATACAGACTCACCTTCAAAATCCTGCTGTAAAGCACTTAATGATTTGACTTCTCAGTGCATACCTGACCTGATCATTGATTATAACGACATCAGGACTCTCAGGTCATCAGACAGAGGTTTTTTAGCTGTACCCACAATTAGATCCAGTTCTGGTCAGGGTGTCTATAGTTACTGTGGTCCTGCTCTCTGAAACAAGTTGCCTGCTGACTTGAAGTCTAGCACAAATGTGGAGCCAGAAGTGATCATAACTAAATTTGAGGGTGGAGTGGGGAGGTGAAGGGTGGATCTGACTGAAAACCTGAGGTGACACAAGCAGACAGCCTGTCACTCAAAGCGGCAAAACTGTGTCACTTTAAGCCTTAATAAACGATGACCTCCATGCCACATCAGTTTCAACAGGATATCAAGAACTGGAATATCCTCTGATTCCGAGACTTGGCTAAATTCTGGACAGTGCCATTCAACCGGGTGACTTTTTCTACATGCCTATCCAACAAAGCAGAGGACTCTTGCCAGAGAAGGAGAGGAGGCGTGTGTTTCACGGTGAATAAGGACTGTGATGGTGGGAATGTGAGGTGTTGTCCTGTTCCTGCTGTGGATCACTGTTGTACATTGTTCTGGAGCACTAAATCATTCCACACCCAGCAATTATGGATTACCAGAACCATCGACAAACACGGACAATTATAAAGCAGCAGCCAACAATGTAAGAAGATGCAAACATGACAAAATTATGGTGCACAAGGTTAAGGAGCTGATTGGATCACATTTCACTGAAGTTGTACATTGTATAATTCCATGTGACAAATACTGTAAATGAATGATTGACATGATTGATTGATTGTCCTATAGTGTTTTCTATATGTCTGCTGTCTAGATTTGATCAGTTTTGGCAGAAGGGGCAGTCCATTGATAATGCTGTCCCACAGTACCATATTTCCTCTATTTATCTTTTCCTCTGCCTCCATCAAACCCCTTCAACAATTGTAATATGAAAACTGTAAAATATCACAGTTTTGATCAACTTTAAAGAAGACATTGTCAGCAAAAAAAAACCCATGAGGATTTACAACCACTAGACCTTCAGATTCTGGAGTTATTGTCAAAATTGTGAAGCTGTGTTTAATAGCAGCACAGTCTGACCTTCCTGACTAATTTTTGTGTTGCCTGTGGGGTGAATTGAATTTTTTTTTTCCTACAAATGTTGCCCTTGGACTTACAATCTCTGAGTTATAGCTCATTTAAGAAAACAAGAAAAGCAGAAGAAAAATACAGCTTTCTGTATAGTAGCGAGTATAAAAAGTGACAATAGGTTGAGAAAATAAAATGCTAATAAAAATCAGGCTTTTTAACCTTTGACAAAACGTCACATAAACAGCCAGCATGGAGTTGGGTTGTTGTCGCCCTCATGACTCAATGGACAGATGTAATAAAATGGAATATAAAATACTCATGAGGAGCCCAGTGATTCAAGATATGAGTGAACCTAGTTCAAAAGACTTCAGTACAGACATCTTAATGAGAACACGTTAGTCATGCTAAAAGCCATAAACCCTGGTCTTATTAGCCCCACAGTGATGTACATGTAGAGGCACCTTAGCATGTGTATATATGACAAATATGTATGTAGGCTATATGTGTCCCTTCTGATGCAATGTTATTTAGTAAAAAGAGTTATGTTCCAAGGTCACTAGATCCTTAAGGACCCCAAAAGCCTGTTGTACACTACTGTCAATCAGTTGCGAATGATATGAATAACAATAAACATTAGCAGGGACAGCATTATATCAGCTAAGCAGGCATTTAGACTGAATTCAGCCCTGCATTAAAACATGGAGCTGTGTTGTTGGGGGCTTGTTGCCAACCCTGTCGCCTGAAAAAATGTTGGCTTAGTACATTTCCAACCTTTTCTTGCTTTCAACTTTTAAAAAACTGCCACTTTGTCAATGATTTCAGTGTCTGGTACTGACATACAGTGGCACCTTTCACAATTGTATGATGAACACCAGATGGCAGCTATTTCTGATGTTGCTGGGAACTACAGGAGTCTAAAGAGCTAGACAGTTCATATAGTACAGATGGTAGGGGTGGTGGATGGGTCAAACAAACACCGGACTTTACCTGGGAGCCAGCTGGTCATTTACTGTGTGAAACCAAAAGTCAGTGGAGTCATTTTAATAACAATATAGTGTGCTAGGATGTGTGGCATGCTATGCTAGTGGTGTATGTCATGTGACGTGACATTACGTTAGCAAGAATTGTAGTTATTTTACACCAAACCAAGTTTTTTTTCTAAACCTAACCATATGCTTTTGTTACCTAAACTTACACCTGCAATGTCTGAGTAGAACACAACTGCTTTTTGTGTCACTATCTCCAGTATCAAAACAACGATGGGTCACTAAAAGACACCCACATTTGGCTTCTGAAAAACTACTGGAAAAAGGGCCATGAGTCCCCAGATGGCTTCATTCTATGAGGAGTTTATACTGTTATCTAATAAAGAGTTCAGAAGAGTTTCCTGACCCTTGACCTGTACAGGTCCTTGATGGAGGGAAGATCAGTCCCAATAATCCTCTGTGCCCACCTGATTGTCCTTTTCAGTCTTTTCCTATCCAGTTTGGTGGCAGATCCAAACCAGACGGTGATGGATGTGCAGAGAACAGACTGGATTATGGCTGTGTAGAACATGATCAGCAGTTCCTGAGGCAGATTGAGCTTCCTGAGCTGTCGCAGGAAGTACAGCCTCTGCTGGGCCCTTTTCCGGACAGTGTCTTTGTGGGAGGTCCGCTTCAGGTCCAGAGAGATTGTGGTACCGGGAAACCTGAAGGTGTCCACAGTTGACACTGTGTGCTGTTGAGGATGGTGAGGCAGGGCAGTGTTGGGGGGCTTTTCCTGAAGTCCACTGTCATCTCCACAGTCTTGAGTGGCTTCAGCGCCAGGTGGTTCTGACTGCAACAGATGACCAGCTGCTCCACCTCCTGTCTGTATGCAGACTCATCACAGTCCCGTATTAGACTGATGATCGTGGTGTCGTCTGCAAGTTTCAGGAGTTTCACAGAAGGGTCCCCTGAGGTGCAGTCATTGGTATACAGGGAGAAGAGCAGTGGGGAGAGGACACACCCCTGGGGGGCACCGTGAGCTGGATGAGCTTCTTGTGTAGTATTTCAGGAATGATAGTGTTGAACGCAGAGCTGAAGTCCACAAACAGGATCCTTGCGTTAGTCCCTGGGGAGTCGAGGTGGCGCAGGATGTGGTGCAGTCCCATGATGACTGCATCATCCACCAACCTGTTTGCCCGGTAGGCAGACTGCAGGGGATCCAGCAGCGGGCCTGTGATGTCCTTCAGGTGGCGCAGCAGCAGTCTTTCAAAGGATTTCATGACCACAGATGTCAGGGCGACGGGCATGTAGTCATTTAATTCTGTGATGGAGGGCTTCTTGGGGACCGGGATGATGGTGGAGCATTTGAAGCAGGAGGGTACTTCACACAGCTCCAGCGATCAGTTGAAGATCTGAGTGAAGATAGGGGCCAGCTGGTCAGAGCAGACTCTCAGGCAGGAGGGAGACACACCGTCAGGTCTTGGAGCCTTCCTGGTCTTCTGTCTCTGGAAGAGCCGACACACATCCTCTTCACAGACCTTTAGTGCAGGTGGGGGGTTAGAGGAGA
>NC_065509.1:5179540-5180730 GCF_006386435.1 Epinephelus moara | reverse complement strand
ATTTTATTTTGAAAATTAACTGGATGTTTTATTTTGTTTCTGTGCACGACTTCCTGCCCCGCACGATCTGCTCTGTGCTAAATTGCTGCGTTGTGCTCCGGCGTCCGGCAAAAATAGAAGTCCTGCGTATCTGTTGTGGAGGGCTCCGGAGTGCCGCAGCTGAGACGGAGCCGGAACGCAGCACAACCGCAGCCGGTGGAAACACACACATTGGCTAGAATTGAATCCTATCGGCTCCGCTGCTGTGCCAGAGCGGAGACACAACCAACACGCATCTGATGGAAATAGGCCGTTAGCCTCACCAGCACTCCTGCACACTTGCCCCGTCTCCGGCGAATCCCAAGGAGAGCCGCTGCGCCTCTGACCAAAATTTCCAGTGCAGGACTGGCCAATGTGTAGGAGTTCCTCTCTGGTGAAGGTGACCAGAGAGGGGGAGTAGGAAGCTAAAAAAACCCAGACAAAACCAGGAGAAGTACGAGAGAGCAAAGTCTCGAGGCAGCCATCCACGCCGCCATCTTGGATTTCTATGTTTGAAACAAAGAGTTCATCTCAATACTGAATCTCGCATCCATGTGACCTAACTTATTAGGTCAAATGTTCCAGGGAAAATTAAAATTCTGTAACTCATCAACCCGACGCTCAGGAATGATCAGCCTCAGGTGTGACTGAATGGAAATGACTCTCTCTGACTTTGATTGTAGCCTATCCATAATTAAAGTTGATGAGGGAAATAACAGATCATGAAGAGAAAAATCTTTATAATAAAAAAAGGAAGTCATTTGTTTCCTTTTCTTATTCAGATTTTTAACTCGATGGTGAATCAGAGAACAAATAAAATATAAAATGTGACAGTGATACATTTGAGTTTAATCTGTTATCTGTCTTCACTCTGTATGAAACTCCACTGATGTTGTGATGTGTCAGATCAGTCTGATCGGCTGTCTCTATCGATCTGGTTTTCTACCCGGAAGTATTTGTTAACAACAAGGTGATTCCCTCCGAAGGGACACTAACAACTCAAAGTACACGTCAAATAAAATTTCTCCAAACATGTTTCTTGTTATTTTAGGTAGTTATTATCACGCTAATGTATGTTCAAGTGTCCATTTCCCCCGATACGTTGGTTTTACTTCGTTATTTGATTCTATAAACACAGTCTGACCATCTCAAGCTTTTATTTTGGTACTTCC
>NC_065509.1:5090737-5179530 GCF_006386435.1 Epinephelus moara | reverse complement strand
ATTTAACTATTTAATATATTTCTAAGTTAACAAATATTGCTGTAAATGTGGTAAAAGATGACGTTAAAAAATTCACAACACTTTTTTAAACATTGTTTGAAGCTAAATGTGGCAAAATGTTGATGTTATTTTCAGCGTGAGCCACTTTACAAACGGCACCCCATAGCAAGTTAGTGGTTAGCTCTATTGTCGAGCTAACTAACCACTAGCCCTGTGAGTGTAGTCCCTACATCGCTAAGCATCCAGAAACAAATATGTCACAAACAAACAAATCACTTTTGCTTTCTGAGCTTCTCATTCCAAAGTTGTCAAAAACCAAGGATTTTTCATGCTCCTCAGTGTGCAGTGTGTGAAAATAACACCAGAGGCAACCTTTGGTGTCTCTATGGGACACAGTGGGCTCTCAAATAATTCCAATGTAAACCCATTTGTGGCAATATTTGACGTTGAGAGCAACGGACAAAGAGTGCAAAAGTCTGTGGGGGGGAGCGGAAGTGGAACAAGCACAAACTTTCAGCCAGGATTTTCAGCCAGGACAGTGCTGTTCCTGTCCTGTGGGACATCAAAAGTCAGTGCTGTTTCAATGTAAAGTCAATCTTGGTTTAACGTGATGTCATGTAACTTATGTCTGTGACATACTTACTTCAATCAAGACATATTTATAACACATTAGGTACTTATTTTATCCCAAAACATGATGTCTTTTACAAACCTAACCAGGTAGTTTTGTTGCCTGTACCTAATCATGACAATCTGAATTCAATTGACAACGAGTTTCACCCAGGATACAGCTGTGCGTCACATGCAGTCATTAAAGGCTGCTTTGGATAGAGATGCCAAGCATTTGAGGGGTGTGAGAATGCATTGGTATTTGATGACCTGAGACAAGAACATGTTGAGTGTGACTACATGGCATCAGCCATATGCACTGACACTGCTAACACCTCAAAATGCTCTCTGCTTAACTTTTACCATACAGAGATGCACATACATATTACTCAGCAGTCTTTGCTATTAGTCTCTCTGATTCATGAGCACACTGAACAAGCTGCACGTGTTGTGTATTTGGATGCTCATGAACTACAAGTTCTGACATGAGCAAACAATACACACCCCACTGTAAGGTCTCCACCTCCTGTTCATCTGAGCAAAGGGTCTGCTGGTTCAAAACCCTCGGCAGAATGCTGCCGTCAAAGGCGAGCCCCCCTCTCACACACAAGAAGCCCTGGAGGAGCAAAGAAGAGGAGAGCTGTCATGATGAGGCTGATAAGCTGCAGCATGTGGGCTGCAAAGGGACCGAGAGATCAGCGGGGCATGAAAGATTTGGGAGCCACCGAATCTTTCAGCTGCCTCTCAAAACTTGTGGATGACATCCCGCGCAGCTGGGATAAAAGAGGAAGAAGTGGTAACAGGCACACTGAGGGGTTTCTTACTCAGCCAGTGTGAGACAGAGATTATGACAAGTCACAACTAAAAAGCCTGTGATCCTCCAGACATTGCCTAGCACGGGAGCAGTAATGCCTTCATATCACATAGTCATTTGATTCATTGTTAATATAAAATAGATTGGCTAATAGAGCTGGAAAATTATGAAATCTTATCTCAGGTGCCAAATGTATCTTGAAGTACATGACATTCTGACAGGAAGAGCAGTGGCAGTGTTCTCACCAACCAGCTAGTATATGAACCAAAGAATCTTTATCAAAAAATCTACAAAGTGAATGAAATGTACTAAATCACCGTTGTCACTAACCGAATCAGTAGCTTTTAGGAGTGAAGACCCTCACTGGTGACTGTTGCCAGCTCAACTGTGATTCACATTACAACTTCCTCATTAAAAAACATTTTAAATGACAGTAAAAGACACTGAAATATTCATAATGTTGCAACTATGTTATAATAACAAGCTGATAAGCTGTTAACCTTCAGTGCAGTGTTTGTATGAGCCTGGTTTTGTGCTGAACTGAACATAACAGCTTCAACTAGCAAAAGACTGAACTGAGGACAGTTAGAAACAGTGTTTATTACCTCTGTGTTCATCACTGTTATATGTACTTGAAGGAATACTTATTCCACAAAATCATCATGCTAATGAATATGCTAATTTGGGCTACATATCCAAAATGAATATGCTAAATTAAAAGTTGACCAATGGTTTGTTGATATGTCGGAAATATCGGATATGAAATTGTTGATATCTGAAATGGGAAAATGACATTTCCACTGGTCACAAGCAACAAAGTTTCACTCCAACCTCATCACATTTCAACGTTTGGTAATGGACTTTCCATGCCGACATATGATGTGCAAGGTATCCTGGATGCATTGGTTGTTGATGTCCTTCGATGCCTAGTCAACTTCAGCTCTGTAATCTGTTTTCAAAATCCGTTTTTACAGGAAATGTACAGTTTCGTACAGTCTCTTTCAAAATAAATGCACTAAGTCGGTTCAAAACTGGGAATTGACGTTCTTTTCTTTCAACAACAATGAACACATGCATATGGTTGGGTTTAGGCAACAAAGGCATGTGGTTGGGTATAGGAAAGAAGAACGGAGTTTGGCTTTGAGTTGACCAGTGGCTTTGTAGTACTTGTATAATGATATGCTCAGAAGTCAGAAATCGTTTGTTGATATCGCTGATATTTTTTTCCTTCAACAACAAACATGGTTATGTTTAGCCAACAACACACATGGTTGGGTTTAGGAAAGGAGAACAGAATTTGGATTTACCCGCAATTTCCACATACACCGTCTGCGCCGCACAGCGCCATGCACTACGTAGCAGATATGCTGCCATTCTAGTGAATAGCTTCATTTCCACAGCACGTGCCGCGCAGCGTCTCTGGAGCGTCCCAGAAGCACCATGGTGCTCCGCTTTGTCGCTACGCGCCAGGTTTATTTTTCAGTGACTGCACTTCCATAGCACGTCAAGCCACGCAAGCATCCAGTAAATTTCAAAATATAACACAATGCACTGACTACGGATTGTAAACTCTCAATTTTTTAAAAATCGTGAAGTAATGTTGATGTGAACAGCAAGGCAAACTCAAGTTAAACTTGTTTTCTCTCTTTCTCCTCTTGAATGAACTATTGTTTGGTCTGGCTCACATTACATCAATTGCTTTTTATCGCGTGATTTTGCAGTTCCCACATGAGCTTGCGGCTCCGCTACACGGTGGGGCGTTCCAGAAAAGCATCCAGTGGGTGAGGGTAGGGTTGGACCCATCCACCAACTCTCACACCCACCATACTCAGACTTTTTGTCCCATTAACTTACATTGTTATGCATTTCCCCCTAACACCACCAGGCAGCATTGCACAATAATGGCAAGTAGCCGTGTATCATGCCGACCCCAAAGGACGGCTATTTTGGTCTGTGTTTGACATCACATAATTATTAATCTAATTATAGATATCAGTTACTCATTTTTTACAGATAGAACTACCTGCAAATTAGTTTTGACTACTCAAAATGTAATTTCTACATGTAAAAATATATTTGTAACATGTCAAAGGTATTTGAGATACCTTCAATTAACATATTAACCGGTCAAAATGTCAAAATGACATGTCAAGAAGTCATTTCCATGAGTGAAAACTAAACATTTCATCTTTAGGGCTGAGAAGTAGAGAGTTAAAGGGTTTGCCATAGTGACGTATTGCAGCAAATGTTGGGCCCTATGGTTTAAATAAATCAGATGGCTGTGTTTTTAATGCAGTGCTAATGTAGGTCTGAGCGGCCGAATGTTGCAAGTTTTACATGGAGATGTTCCTGTTTGTGCCCAGGAGTGTGTTTTCCCAGGATACATACGATTCTGTTTGTTAAATCTCAATCACTGTGAAACTGGGCCTTATTTCCACACCCACAATAAGCCAAACATGGATGTAAACAAACCCTTAATCATCTGTTTGTGTAGCGGTACTCCTGCCTGTTCCACCTGTCAAAGAAAAGAACAGCAAAGAAGCAGCACAATTTCACTGACAGATAATCGATGATTTAGTTTATAGCGTTCATATCCAAACAGACTTTACAAAGTGCTTCACAAGAAGGGATTAAATGAAAAGAACATAAACAATATGAAATAACATGATGTCTCCAATGTCAGTGACAAGAATGATAATTAAGCACGCAGAAGTAATTAATGCACCTTTGATGGAGATTTTACAGAGTGCTGTGTAGACAAAAAAATCACACTGTGAAATTGGCTAACAGCCTTGAAAGACAATGCTTTATTGTTCAGTTTTGTCAGTCACTTAGTTTCCTCTGCACCATATCATATTATATCTATATACTGCTTGAGAAAACCATGTGTATGCATTGTAGGTATATACATTTTGCTGCACATTTTGGGGTTTTTTGTGCAGAAAAGAGCATATGCATGGTTCCTGTGCCTATCTGGCCCCTGGACCTTTGCTGTAGGCGGTATAAGTATAATTTATGGGTAAAAAGATAGATGGCAAAGATCCAGGTGCTACAAAGTGCATTGCAAGACTGGCTATGTGTTGTCAGTGCAGTGCAGATTCAGTAAAGGAAAAAAAGGCTCATGTGTAACCCATAATTCAGAAGAACCACTCACTTACCAAATGATGGTATTTCAGGTTAACTTATAATTATATGGCATGTAGATACTTTGCCATAAGTCTATAAATAAAGATAATAAACACCAAGCAAAAGCTACCAAGGCCTCAAAGCATTCAAAATGCACATTGCCTGTGAAAACTGAAGTTTATTTTGAAAACAGACAATGCATATAACAGGCAGAAGTTGACGGGTCCATGTCATTGGTCCGACAGCCCATTGTTCCGACCTCTCATTAGTCCGACGTCCCGTTGTTCCGATATGTGATTATACTAGGCTATACTGTATTTGTGTACCATAGAGGATCAGCAAACACAACAAAAGTAGGCTACTGGTCGAGATACAAGTGTCATAGAGAGGAGAGAATGAAACACCATAACCTCCTGTTATTAACTCTGGGCCATGAATGGCTCCCGGCGGGCGTATTTCTACCTTGATGGTGCGCCGCGACCGGCTCTGGGTCAGCTGGGAAAGGCTTGAGGCGAAGCAGGCTCACAGCTTATGTGTTTGCCACTTTCTTTTTCATTTTAACCCACACCATGATCTTTTCCTGACCCTAACCAAGTGGTTTTTGTGCCTAAACCTAACCAGACCTTAACCACAGGGCATCATGATGATTTCGGAACAACGGGACTTCGGAACAATGAGTTTAATATGATCGGAACAATGGGATGTCGGACCAATGGGCTGTCGGACCAATGGGCAGACCCAGAAGTTGACATGGCGTCTCAGAAAGTCAATAACCAATGCACCTAGGGTACCTTGCACATCATATCTCGACCATATTTATGACCATATTTAGACAAGAGGGCGGAGCAGCAAGGGGTGGATCTGACTCAGGCTGTGGAGACATCTTGCAGACAACCTGTCACTCAAAGCAGTGACACCTTTAATTGTGTGTAACTTTAAATTTTAATAAAATGTAGTTGGTGACTTATATCAAAAAAATCTACCCCCATACAGTTGTCATAAATGATGAAATTAGCTATGGAAACCAAAACTGTTCTTTTTTTGTTTGTTTGTTTGGGTTTTTTTGTCTTTGTACCAGGCTGTAAACATGTTATTTCTGCTTTAAAGTTGGGCATTTTAACACTGGGGTCTATGGGGACTGACTTGCCCTCGGAGCCAGCCTCAATTGGCCATAAGAGGCACTGCAGGTAGGCTTTCTCCCAGCACAAGACAAACCTTGAGTGACATAAAGTGTAAAATGTTTTGTCAAACACATGAGCCGAGGCAGCACCAGCAACCGCAATTTTTAAAAACTTGTTCACCTTGTTAAAAAAACAACAAAAAACAAGGAGAAATGGACCAGCGGTGAAGCCAAGGATTTACTGATCCAATCTCAGAACCCTTCAGGTATTGGTCAGATGTTAAGCCTCTGGAGGCAACAGCTAATATTCCAGAAGATGAAGTTTAGCAAGGAAATATTCAGGCCATGACTTCCTTTCCCATGTGCCTGTCATTTTGGCTAATGCCAGTAAACTGATATCTGCATATGAATACAGATACATTTAAAAAAAAAAAAAAAAAAAAAGAAGCTAATATAACCCTGTATGATTGTCAGATGATAGTCAGTGATCGCAGATATTGCATTTCAGCCAATGCCTTCCTCTTCCTCATATGCACTGTTTATCTGTCATTTAAACGTGATTGGTCAATACCACTCACTAAAATGCTAAAATGGAACAAGCACAAACCGGAACACTTCTTAAATCAAAACATATTCTTTATACATATGCAGATATCTGTTTATAGAGATTATTACTGAGCATATACACTTTATGGGCACTTAATTAGGTACACATCTTCAACTGCTCATTAACACAAATAGCTAATCAGCCAATCACATGGCAGCAACTCAATGCATTTAAGCATGGTTAAGATGATCTGATGAAGTTCAAACCGAGCATCAGAACGGGGAAGAAAGGTGATTTTGGTGACTTTGGATATGGCATGGTTGTTGGTGCCAAACGGGCTGGTCTGAATATTTCAGAAACTGTTGATCTACTGGGATTTTTACACATAACCATCTCTAGGGTTTACAGAGGATGGTCCGATAAAGAAAAGATCTCCACTGAGCGGCAGTTCTCTGGGCCAAAGTACCTTGTTGATGCCAGAGGTCAGAGGAGAATGGCCAGTCTGGTTCGAGATGATAGAAAGGCAACAGTAACTCAAATAATCCTTTGTTACATCTCTGAATGAACAACATGTTGAACCTTGAGCTGCTGGACTTCTGCTGCGGCATTCAGATGGTAGGGTTAGAATTTGGTGTAAACAACATGAAAGCATGGATCCATTCTGCCTTGCAACAATGGTTCAAGCTGGCAGTGGTGTTTTGGTGTGGGGAATTTTTCTTGGCACACTTTGGGCCCTTTAGCACCAACTGATTATCATTCAAATGCCACAGCCTACCTGAGAATTGTTGCTCATCATGTCCATCCCTTTATGGCCACAGTGTACCCATCTTCTGATGGCTGCTTCTAGCAGGATTACTTGCCATGTCACAAAGCTCAAATCCTCTCAAAGTGGTTTCTGAACATGACAATGAGTTCACTGTGCTCCAATGGCCTCCACAGTCACCTGATGTCAATCCAATAGAGCACCTTTGGGATGTGGTGCAGCCAACAAATCTGCAGCAACTGCGTGATGCTATCACACTAATATGGCCCAAAATCTGAGGAATGCTTCCAGCAACTTGTTAAATCTGTGCCACCAAGACTTAAGAGAGTTCCGAAGGCAAAAGGGGGTCCAACCCAGTACTAGCAAGGTGTACCTAATAAAGTGGCCAGTAAGTGTGTATAACGGGGGAAATGCAACGCAATTCAAACTCATTAAACATTGTGATCTTATCCCTACTTGTCATATTTTACCACTTGGGCAGAAGCCCCAGCCTTGCTTTTACGACACTGTGGGCAATCTTTTGCATTGTATCTTAAACAGAGGGGGTCGGTAGTAAGAAGGTGTTGGTGGTTAGATTTAGGCAATAAACTACTTGATTAGGGTTAGGAAAAGACAGTGGTCGATGTTAGTCATGTGAGTCAACTCGCGTAAGGGGCGGATGTTACATTTATGGAAACAAAACTACTTTATTTGGGACAGAAAAAAGATCTTGGATGTTGCAAAAAATGCCCAGCTTCAGTGGCACAAAACTCAGCTGGAAATCTGGAAAAAAACAAGCTTTTGAATGGCAGAGACATATTTTTGTCAGTCTCAAACATCCTTCTCCTGGGTCATAGTCCTGTGTTAGTTGGACTTGTGGTTAGTCTGTGGAAAGCCAAATGCATCTCGCACAGATGCTAAAGGGTGCTTCAGGCATCTCATAGTGCCCCTTATAGTGACTCTGCCCAAGTGGGGTATTTTGACATCCTGGGTGAGACCAGACAGCGCCAAGTAAGGGATAATGCCTGACCAGGTTTCCATTCTCACTTTCTAACACGTGGAGGCGTGAACCATCCTGTTACCAGCTGTTAAAAAGTGATAATGGAACCTCAGAGGAAATTATCCTGCTTATACCATGGTCACTTACCTAAGAAATAAAAAGTAAGAATATTCATTTATGTCTTTATGCTTTTTGCAGTCTAAATCTAAAGTTTTTCACAAGCCAAAGCTCGATTTCCTTGGTAACACCTGAGGGTTTACCTAATACAGACCCGGCTGCAGAAACAAATTAAAGGGGGGGCACTAAATTTTTTTAGGGGGGCAAACTTTTTCAAACTACTTCAGGCTGAACAATGGCTCTGTGACCACTCCTACAGTGCTGAGAAATATTATTTTCCCTCACCAAAAAGAGGCAGTTCATTCCAAAATCTAAAAAAACAAACAAAAAACAATATTGTAGTGCTCTGTCCATTTATTCAACTCAAAAGTCAAGCATTTCTGGAGACATAAGCACTGATGTCAAGCTGAACACTGAAGTAAACATTCAAACTAGGAGAGGTAGCTACAGCAGCTAGGGAGCACAAGGAGCAGAACAAATCAGTGTTACCCTTCTGCCTTTAAGTACCCTAAGTGGGTGTATCTGTAAGATGTGTGTGTGTGTGTGTGTGTGTGTGTGTGTGTGTGTGTCACTTTCAGTAGAGTGGCTTACGTTTCCAGTTAAAGTCAATGGTGCTGCTGCTTCCTGCTCCCCCCCGTTCGCGTTGTCACTTCTCGTCGTTATATTTTTTTGGAAATAATTCCGGATATCCATAGCTCGCGGCGATATTAATTATCGATGCTGTCCATGAATGAATGAGTCAGCAACCGCCCCCCTCTGTCTGTAATTGGCTGAAAGTTGACTTCATTTGTTGGTTGGATTGGTTGAACTGTATGATTGTCAAAACGAGATAGGAATAAGAGAGAGTTGGCCACTCTGAGTTAAAAAACAAAACCCCCCAAAAATAAACAGCTTCCAGTCGAGGGCGGGCACAGCTGACTCTGTGGGCGGGCACTGCCCCCCAATGCCCGCCCATGCCGCCGGGTCTGACCTAATACCTGGAATAATCATTACCATCCCATGATATTATGCAATGGAAACATTATTCACTACTCAAGTAAATAGGACGAACTTTAAATACAGCCCAGCAGCGGGAGATATTCTAGTCTGCTAACATTATGCTAACAAGATTAAAAGTCAATAACATTGCATACAGTTGACAAACAGTAAAGATAATTTGACAGTATGTTAAACAAGAAGACTGGCTAGCTATCCAGCCATGTCATCGTCCCCAAAGCAAACGATACGCCATGTGTAATGTTACTGCCAGCCGCAGCCTGAAGTAGCAAGTTGAATAGCGGCTGGGATGTGAGTTAATTGCTTCAGTTAAGAGAGGCAGTGTAGTACCAGCAGGGTGTGTCCCTTCTGTGGTGTTCAGAGGATGAGGCACTGAAGGACTGACGTTACTCTGAGTGTTGTAAACTAATTGTAAACAGATTACAGGTTATATAGCCGGCCCATTAATTTAGAACAGTGAACAGACAGTTTCACCGAGACTACTTTTAAAGTTTTCAAGACACACCAAAGCCAATCATAATCAAGTATTCACCCAGACTATGGTATAAAGCAAAATAAAATAATCTTCAATAGCCAGTTTATGTTACTTCATCGTTTCAATTGGCAAAGTCAATGCCAAAAGAAAAATGGACCTTGAAGGTATGTAGTTCTCAGGGGGGCTTCCCAGTGGGCAGTTTCTCTCAGGGAGTCCCCAAAACTGTTTGGTCTGTAAACGCCTTATGTAATACACAGGTGGCTGAAACATGTTCAAGTGGGAAAAAAATGTAGGTTTGAGATGTGGGTGTTGTGGTGAAGAGAGCATTGCTCTTTTATTTGTCTCAAGCAATACTGACATGAATGGTGTTAGATCAGATCTGGCTAGGATAAAGGAAGATGTTTTGGGCGGGTGAGGTGGGGACCACAGATCACAGAAATTAGTTAGGACAAGCAAAGCCTCATTTCATAGAAAATATGGCTTTTTTATGGCCAGCAGGCTTCTCAGAATTCAGACTTGATATACCAGAGATGACACCTGATATTTGTGCTGCAGCTTGTGCTTCCTCTATCATGTTAATAAGCTGCTGCCCTCCGGAGTTATCCTAGAAGGCCTGTGCATGCTGACTGTCACTGCAGGGACCGCTGTTTAAACAAGCTCACAGGATGTGATGTCAGAGGCACAAACGCACCGCAGGAAGAGTTAGAATTGATAGCCGACCCCTGCCTGCCTGTATAAATGACTCTGATTACTCTTGGTGAAAACTCAGCCTGAGCTAATTACATACAGTTGTTTTTTTTAAAGCTGCTGTTGTTTTCTCTCCATTTTTTTTTTATCAATCATTACATTCCCCTCTTGCTGTGTCAACACACCCATTTGATTCCACCCAGCTGATCCTTGTTTTGGTGTATAATAATTTATTTTCCTTTGAAAGTTCAGAACCGGGTGAGAAAAGTACAACAGCGAGGCTTATTCACAGGGTGCAAATCAAATACTAATTTGCTGTGTGAATTCAGCCTCAGTGGGATGTGTTTTGCCTCTAAAAACCAGACTAATGCACAGACTTCTGTTGGTGACAGCAGGAGAGGCAGCAGCAGCAAACCCACGTAACAGCTCTCGTTTACGAGCTGTCATATCTTCCCGTTTGGCTGAAACTGTGACAATTTAAAGACTTCCTTTAACAGGGAGCCTGAGCAGTAAATATGGTTGATGCTAGGGTAAAGTCAGAGGTTTTTCGCTATAATAAGATTTGTTTCTGCGGATTTGTGGCTCTTACAATTTCTCCTCACAGGTTCTTCTCTCGTCCGTTTGATCACCTAACACGAGATTACGTTATGGCTTGGGATTAGCTTGGGAGGGAGCGGCCTGGCATCCTAGGTGTGTCTTTCTGCACCCTAAGAGGCTTACGGGAGAAATATGTGCTGGCTAATAGCCTTATTTTTTCAACCTTTTTTTTGAAGAGAGAATCAGATTTCTCTTCCCCCTCCCTCCCTTAAAAGTTTGTCACATAGACGCTGATTTGTCATAGACACTGCAAATCCAGTTTTACTGTGTAATACGTCTGAACATGCCGATAAAGCTTTGGCTTTAAGTCTGACTACACCACAGGAGAGGGGCTTTGCCACAACGCAGGCCTGTCAGATGGATAGTTTGAGTATTCTCATGCAGGCAGAGGAGGGTAAGAAGCTACAGTGTTGAGATCTCTTGTAGGGGGAAATATTCACAATCGGGTCATGCAACTGCAGAGGCCTTTGTGTACCTAAATACACAGAAGGTGATTTACTTATTCTATGGGAAAGCTACACAGCACGACCAAAAATATATTGATACTCACTTGAACAAAGTGGCCCATCTTATCATTTTGCCCATATGTGATCATTGTTGGTGGGTTGGAAACCATGAGGTTTGTAGCACACTCAATGAGTGTACCAATGACTCAGCCTTAAATAACACGCTGCACAGGTGTTCACTTAATGTAACAAGCATTATCACAGCAACCACGTCTCCATCAGCAAACATACAATCTGGCAGTACTGCACTTGTAGCCTCACAAATAATGCTCTTTATAAAACCATGTAGCACTTGGTGGCAGCTGTGGCACAGGAGGTACAGCAGTCATCAACCAATGGGATGGTCAGTGGTTTGATCCCAGTGAGTGTGTGTGAATGTTCATCTGATGATCAGCAGGTGGCACCTTAAATGGTAGCTTAAGCTAGAGACCAGAGTATGAATGTGTGTATGAAAGGGTGAATAGTGTTTGACTTGTGACATGCTTTGAGTGGTCGCTAAGGCTAGAAAAGCAGCCTTATTGCCAGAAGAAATGGTGGCATTAAGTATTACTGCAAACCACAGAGAAGTTGAATAGAATAGAACAGAGTTTACTGTCATTATGCTGCAGTGCAAAACAAGGAGATTAGGAAGTATACCCTGATTATACAGTATCAGTAGCAGACAATAAAAGTACAATACAGAACACAAAACACACAGTCACATAAATTAAATAAAGCTGCACTTAAATTAGCACGTTAGACAGTAAAATAGCATGATGTAGGAATAGAAAAATATTTGTCCGTTATTATGTAGCAGGAATTTTATATTTCATTAACCACGAGGTTAAAATACCCACGTTTGGGGTAAAACAGTTTTGTTGTCTGTGGTCTCGAACAGGGGTCTGTAGTGGTTTGCAGCTTGCCTTGGTGTAAAACCATCCACCAACCCCTCCACCTCGCAATGACAAAGTCACCTCATATACTACATCACATTTGTGTCTGTAGGTAATTCTAAATCTGAGCTTACAAAAATAACATGCAGAGTCCCCCAAGGCTCCATTCTGGGACCTCTTCTGTTTAACACCTACATACTTGCACTGGCTCAGATTATGGAAAATAACAAAATATGTAACCATAATTATGCAGGTGACACACAAATTTACATAATCATATCACCAAGGGACTGTGGTCCAAAACAAGCTCGGCCCATTGAACAAATCAACAATTGGATGTGCCACAATTTTCTTAAATTAAACAAAGATAAAACTGAGGTAAAAGTTTTTGGAGCCAAGGAGGAACAATGAAAAGACAAGTGAGGTCTCTACATTGGCCTCCAGTCTCTCAAAGAACAGATTTCAAAATACTACTGTTGGTTAACAAAGCACTACATGCTTAGGGCCCAAATACATTTCTGACCCTCTGCTACACTGAACCATTGAGACCACTCACAGGTCTTCTATGACAGCTCTGCTTTGTGTCTCCAGAGTGAAGAGTAGACATTGAGAAGCAGCGTTTAGTTTAAATGCACCACATCTGTGGAACAAACTCCAAGAAAAAAGTAGGTCTGCTGCAACTCCCAAGTTTTTCTAATTCAAGGCTGAATACTTTCCTGTTTGCTACCTTTTAATAAATCAAACTGAAGAAGTCCCAGAAAGGAGCCTTAGGGAACTTTGCATATAATTTTTTTGTACGCTCAGATATTTATTCATTTCTTACACTGTACTGTAACTTTTATTCCTCTATGTTAGTAGTTATTCAAACATGTGATAGCTTGTAGCAACAGTTCAACTACCTGGTTTCAGGTTTCCCTCCACATTTTTGGAATCTGGCTGCAGGGATTTCCTCCTCAACAGACATAAGGGCATCAGTGAGGTCCAATGTACAAAGATAACACTAACATTCATTCTCTAATCGCAGTCTTGAAAATGAAGCATAAAAACATATTTACTGAAATATTCATCAGGTCCTCTAAGACTACTTCAAAGATTTAGCATTGCAGTCCTATAACATTGTCAGGCTGAGGGTGGAAAGTTTAAAAAGCAAAATCGGTGCAGCAGAACCAGAGATATCTTTTTTTTATTTTTAAACTCCACACCTTGTTGTTCTGTGTTAAAACCTGACATTTAGGCATTTAGGGCATTTGGGTTGGTGTAATGCTACTAGCAGGCCAATGTAGCCTGGAGCCTGTAGCCTGCGGCAGAGATGTGGAGTGGGGCTGCAGAGGTCTGGTAAGATCTCTACACCTGAAGATTTTTTTCATTTTAAACTTGTAGTCTTCAGACCCAACTGAAGCTGACTCAAGTGACATCACTCAAGGACATTTATCAAACTCACACAGCTCCCCCAAGAAGCACTAAAGGCTTTATAAAACTTTCTTCACATATGCAGCACAACTCTCCAACACCTGGAAACACACTTTGATGTGTATCATTGGTGGAGTCCCCTTTAACTTTTGTCAAAGCAATGGAACACCATCTGGCAACATATGGTGTCAGCAAAGCAAATACATGCTGCTGGATTACTTTGTGACATGTACTTTATAATTATGTTGTTGAACACTGAAACATTTTTGGCATCTGATGGGCATCAAACTCATGGATCTCTCACTCAAACATCCTGGGACACATTTCACCGTATCACCACTACCCAAACATAAATGACGTCATTGATGCTGGCAGTCATGAAAAACACCCCCATTCTAACATATATGGACAGGGTTGTCCGTATACTTTTGGCCATAAGGTTGATGTGAATATTGTCCTTTTCCTCTCATCTAGTCTCATATTTCCCCCATCTCTTCCTCCTTCTTGTCATTCAACTTTCTTTTTTTATTATGGCTGCTCATTTTTCATTTACAACCCCTCTCCACCCCTGGCGCCTCCCCCCTCGCTTCAGCCTCACCATCCCTCTTCCCTCCCGCCTTCCTCCATCTCTGCATCGCCAGCCAGCCAGCGAGCCTGCCTTGTCAGCAGAATCAACAATGGCGGGGCCATTTTGCAGAAGGTCCCATGCATTGCTAATCAGCCTCTCATTCAGCGTGGATGGGATTAGGCGGCAGGTACATGGAGCCCTGTATTGTAGCAGCGTAAATCAAGGTCCCTGTCTAAAAAGCCACAAATTACCGGCAAAGCGGCCTGTTTGTTGAACCCAGAGAGCGTGGTTATACTGCTTTGCTGTGACGTCTTCTGAACTCACAGGCACATTTGCTCGGGAAAAACACTGAAAGAGCACACGGGCACACCGGTGCTCTGCACTTGCAGTCGATGTTTCGTCAATGGAAGCTCATAACAGTGGACATTTATGAGCCTATGAAATATACGATGGCCTCTCTCTGCGCTCTCAAAGGCATGTTGGGAGAATGCAGTTATAAATAGGCACATGCACAGGGGTTGTGTCACAGCAGGTTTATGAACAGCCAAGGATGCCAGTGGGCTTTTTGTCCCTGTTGCTTTTTTCATGTACGCTCGCCGTCGTGACATTTATCCTACACAGAGAAACAATGGAGTGCATAACCCTGCTGCCCTCACTGAACACCACCACCACCTTCAGGTCACGCTTCCATCCTCAGTCAAACTAAAATGTCAGCCATGATCTCTCTCTCTCTCTCTCTCTCTCTCTCTCTCTCTCTCTCTCTCTCTCTCTCTCTCTCTCTGTCTGCCTCTGTCAGGCCTTGATGACCGAGATCTCTTTCCCGCCATGACACTGATGTAATGAACTGGATTCCTCTCGTCTTTGACATTAGGCTAACATTTACTTGATGTCTGATGAACCCAGGTAGGATTTTATATAAGAAAAGACCTCCTTTATAAGTTTAAAACACAAAAAGCAGAGATTGATCTCATCATTCCTGGTTGAGATGCACACTAATGTAACATTTAAGTCAAGTCAATATTTGCCACAACGATTCTTTTTGGTGTACAGTATGTACCGCGCCAGTCTGTCAGATGTCTGAGTGCTCATGAATCCCCAACTTTTATCACTGCTCATTCATTATTATCATAGGGTACTGTTCACACTACCTGCTATGGTGAGGCAACAAGAAGTAATTGCAATGGACTCAAGTTCAGACGTAACACTCACCTAACAAGACCAAATGAAGTGTTCTGTCAAAGTGGGATGTTTGCTGCTTGCCACAAAAGGTAATGTAGTGCAGCAGCGGCACTGAAAGAATGAGACAGTACACATTAAATCTGACTTAGGTCGAGACCTCCACCATCCAAGGCCAATGATGCATTCACATGTTCTTTGGATGGTTGTTCTTCTGACTTTGTGTGTTATGAGCTATCGTAATGTGGAAACAATATGAAAAGATTGCTGTATTTTATTGCCAAGAGCATTTAAATAACGCCTTAATAAAGAAAATGGATCAGGTAAGCCATGAAATATGATCAGAAACCAATTTTTTTTTAGATTATTCCGACATCACGTGAATGCAGCACAAGGCTGCCAAGTTAACTGGGACTTGTGCTACTTGCCCTTCAAAGAACGCCAGATTGGTGGTCATTTTCATTTCAGTAATATTGTATTGAGCATACATAGCCTACCTATATTCAAATAGGATGCTGAGGGTGCTTTCACACCTAACCTTTTGGTTTAGTTAAAACAAACTCAGGTCTGTTTGCACAGTTGCTACAGTTCGTTTGGGTTGGTGTGAAAGCTGTCAATCGAACCCTGGTGCAGACCAAACCGCTGAACCGAGACTGCTCAAAACGGATATGGTGTTATATGAACTCATTGTGAAACCAAAGAACTGAAATATAAACCGTTAAGAAGCATTAACTTGATGCTGCATTAACTTCTGTAAGTCACCAGAATTTGATTTTCCCATGGCGGTCCTGACCCAGCAAGCATTTTTTGGTTTAAAAAACGTCTAATAGCCATTAGCCATTTTCTCATACCGACCCAACCCTAGTCATCAATTATACGGCTATGTAGAGACCATGTCCAAAAAAAGGAGATAAACATATTATAATTACTGTTGACTTTCCATACGTGATTGAATATCATACTGCATGCCATCTGCAATGGCGAAAATTACATTTAATCAATTTCAAAATTAAATCGGCTAGATTTGGGTTACATGTAGCTAGACTAAATTGGAGCTAAATATAGCCAGTACGTTTAAATTATGACTATTGCTTGCTGGGGATGATGCAGGCTGACAAACACGAAAACTGTCCAGTTACTGAGTTACCTGTCAGTCAGTAGAACTTCATGTTTACTTCTCTTCATTTGCAAAAAGTCAGTGTGAACTGGAACCGAGCCGAAACTAAAATGCAACAATATATATATATATATATATATATATATATATATATATATATATATATTTTTTTTTTTTTTTACCTCTGGTGCAACCAAATGAACTCAACTGGAGGTGTGCAAGCACCCTGAATGAATGCATTGTCACGGAGAAACTCACACCATATTTTGCAGAGAGTGTCAAAACTCAGCCCATCACTAAGAACATCAAGTTTAACTCAGGTGTGTTTCATTGAAAGAATAGTCAAGTCCCTCCATAGAAATGGTGCCTGTTTCCAGGCCAGACACAATCAGACACTTCTCACTCTCCCCCATCCACCTAGAATTATCACCCAACCCACTCTATGGAGCTTTTTTGCCTCCTTTAGCTTTAGGTTTGTTTTTATGGCCTGTACTGTTGAGACTTAGTCTCAGCACTGGCTAAAAAGCCCCAACAAATGTTTAAAACTGTGTATGACGGCAGCAGCTGTATAAACAAAGTCCTTTAACATATTCAGTTGAGCCTGTGGAACTCTAAATCTTCTGTTTGATGGCAACGTTTGATATTCTTTAGATAAAATGTAAGACAGGTCTGGTGTAATGTTACCAGCCAGAGCCAACGTTTTTTTAGTATACACAGTTTGAAAACTTGACTCCAGTGTTTGACCAACAATCTCTGAGCAAATCTAACCAGTTGAGCTTTAAGCTGAACAGAGAGACAGCGGTACCTTGAACCGACTCTGTACTGCATAACACTCTGAATTATAGATTGAAAAAAACAATAGCAGATTCAGTTTGTTTGCACCAAATGACCTCGGTATTTGGAGAAAGTAAATGCTTTGTTGTACTGGTAAAAATGTAATCTTTGTGCACTGCAGGATAAAGCAGCGTCCTCATTGATGCCCAAATATTTATAGGTGGAAACTTATTCAATGTGTGTGTTATGGACAGTAACTGTTGGAGGATATGAGTTCTTTGGAAGAAGTTATTATTTGTGTTTTCTTTGGATTAATAAGTGGATTATTTCACACAACTTCACTGATCTGTCCATACAGTATTGATGAATACTAGGATCATCTTCAGTGCCTAACAAAGACAACAGTGTAGAATTATCTGAAAACTTCAGTACTGATGTATTTGGTGTATCAGTCAACCTTTTGTGTAAAGTGTGAAGAGTATAGGTGAGCAATGGAAGCAGAATATGTCTGATGAAAGTACCCTAGTCATATAAAAATGAATGGCACCACTGAATCTGGTGAGGATTAACTTCCATTTGAATAATCTTTGTCAATAAGAACTCTGGCTGAATTGTGTTAAATGAGCTGTGGTTTTAGGCTTCTCTAAATTCTTCAGTGTGCGGTGTATAAGTGTACAGCTGCACCTTCTGTACAACCATTCAGCTTATATGCAAACTGGTAAGTGTCCACTTTGCCACCTACAGTCTCAGTGAGCTGCTGAAATCTTATTCTCCCCAAGGTTTTTGCAACAATAGGGGTTCAGACAACAGCATGACAATGACTAGATTCCTGAGGACATGCTTTCTTTGGAGGCGGTATTATATGTGAAGCTCAGCTGCAAATGCTTGAAAATAAATGTACTGAGGTGATCTGATGAACTGTAGACTTCCTTTCCTTTAAATGTTTAAAAGTGCTCCTTCTTAACAAAAACATCAATTGACATAAAACCCTATCTCCTGCCCCTTTTCACTTTGTGCTCCAATAACAGCTGAGCAAGCTTGAAACACAGCAGAACCTCGGTCAAATTTCCTTTTTCCTGTTATTCTATTAGGTTCGTCCATGTTTAGAAGAAAACAAAGTTCTGAAAATGGTGACTGTGGGACTGTCACAGTTGGTACAGACACATTACATTGTATATAGGCATCTTTAATCATGGTAGAAACTGAATTAGCTAGCAGCGTATAGCTACATCAAGAGGTTTAAGCCTAATGTCGCATCACTGGCATCAGCCAGGTTCTCAGCCAGGATAATGCCCATGATCCCGTCCTGCCAGCTGTCCCATTTATACTGATATCATTTTGGCACTGTTACTACCTCTGACGCCACCCTAAAGGCGATACAACTCTGTCCCCTCATTTCGTGATTGTACCTTTTACACAGCACAGCGAGGCCACACAACAGCATGAAAAATGGCCTTTAGTGTCCCGTAGCTCTTTGGTATTGTTGCTTTTAAAAACCTTTTCACCAGTTTTATCTTGCATCCTCATTTTGCTTCTCGTAATTTCTCCCTTAAATCTCTTGCTCCATGCTTTAATTCTCTTGTGTCCCTGTTCAAAAAGGCAATCTGTCTCAAATTCACAACATGCTGGAGCAAAAATGCCAAAACTTGATTAGCTCCAGCTCTCAAATGTGAATCTAAGCTGGTTTCTTTGTTTTCTGTGATAGTAAATAGAGCATCTTTAATGCTTTGGACTGTTGGTCGGATACAACAAGACTTTGATTAAAATTCAGATCAAAATTTGATTATGTCAAGTCTGGGTCTGGGAAATTGTGATGGACATTTTTCACAATTTTCTGGCAATTTATAGACCAAACAATTAATCATGTAATAGGGAAAATAATTGAGATTAATTGATAATGAAAAAAGTCATTAGTTGTGGCCTTAATTTGAATACATGCACACTCTATTTCCAAACACACACAAACACGCACACACACACACACACACACACACACACACAGCCCCAGTCTTTGCCAAACACCTTTTCAAGAACATGTAAAGAGGACCGTGGTGGGCGCCCAGCTTATGTGGAGCACAGTTCACTGATCAATGTGCCCAGCACACAGTATCACTTTCAGCTTTTCACAGCCTGTGTATTTCAGTGAGCGGGGCCTATTCACTCCTGCGTCTTCCACTGTGAGGAGTGAAAAGCTCAGCAGTGGTCATTCTAAGGATGTCTTTCCTTTTCAAAGGAGTGTCTTGCTCCCGCCGACCGGCAGGTCAACGATTTCCTGACACTGCCCTGTTGTCGTGGTGCCGGGGGACCACAGATCCGAAAAGTAGGTCACGCTATTTCCTCGATGCTCTGTTCAGCACGCTGCTCCGACTCGTAAACATCATCCTCCTACGAAAACCGCAGCTGTCCCTGTGTACAATATGACTAAAGCATCTCAGATCAAGTGAAGGATGACAAAAGGCAGGGAAAAAAAGCAGGATGTTTCACTCCAACATACCAAGGGAGTTGCTTTGTTTACCTGTGTGGGCTTATTACTCCATGGTAGGTAAGGCATAGAAACAACACCAAGCCCAATAAAGCACACTGGAAAGTTGTGCTTTATTTTTGACGAGCAGCATCCTCCTCACTGGCTTTTGAAATGTGTAATTAATGCGTGCAGAGTTTGTTTATACATAGGTTTATTTATCTGCTTTTCAGCCTTGTGTATTAGTTTTTATCCCCCCTGAGTTCTCTGGAGGTTTGAATAATTGAAGTGATTTGTATTCTCTTAAAGGCGGTAAAGGAAGGGCCCGGGGGAATGGCTGAGATTGAAAATACACAGGGCCTAAAGTTTATCTCCATCCGCCTCCTTAAACACCCCTTTTACTGTTTAAATATCTCTTATGAGTTTTTAATATGGAGGGGAACAGAGGGGAGAGAGTAAAGGATTGTAACTGACATGTTTTTCAAGAGCCCGGATGATAAAAAGGAATAATAAACATTTGTTTTAAAAATAAATATACACTTTTTCCTTGAACCCTAAATATAGACACAGCTTTTTTCTTTTTCCTTTTTTTTTGATGTAGTAAGCTGTATATCGTTGACTGCCTGCGAGCCTCTCCCTGTACAGAAGGTAAAATGTTGGCAGAGACAGTATTATTCAAATGTTGCTCGGAGCCTCTGCAGCGTTTTGAAAGGTTAAACAGCACTTAAAACGTAGGCTGTCCAAATGTTAAAAGCACAAAAATATTGCTCGCCGCAGCGTGCTACATGAAAAGCACAAAAACAGACGAGTGCCCACACAAACAGGCTCTCAGGCGAGAACCGGGAGTCAGCACACCATAATGTGTTACAGCCTGTGACAAAGGTAATCATACACACCTCCTGTTAATAAGAAACATTTAGTGGAGAAGTCAGACATGTCTGGTGTACAGAGCAGCATTTTCTACAACTTTAAACAACATCCACTTAACCCTTAAACGCAAACCTCGGGTCTGTAGTGACTGTGTTGCACCCTGTTTAATGTCAGTGTTTTTAACAATGTTCTGGTGTCAGAGTGTCAAAAATGATGAAAAGCTTTATTTTCCAAATGTTTTCCTCTGAAGAGTTTATTAGTCTAGTATTTATTGGAGATAGTGTTACATTTTCTATTCACTGTATGCTGGATGCAAGTGAAAGCAGGTAGGAACCCAGGATATTTAAATTTCTTTTTGCAAATTTCCGATATGCCAATATGTAACAATTTTTTTGACCAATAACCGATTCCAATAAATATATCCACTTTTTTTCCAACCTAAATTTAGTGATCATCAGGTCTCTTCTGTAGTGGAATTAACATCATATTATGTATGCATACTCTTATCCTGATGGCCCACCAGCAGATGGAGACATGAAACAGAATGCTTTTCAATGTATGTAATGTTTATTAATTGTGCAGAATAAGATAGAGCATGTTGGCCAATTCTGTTCATTTTAAAGCTGATATTGTCCGATACCAATGACTTGCTGATATCAGTGTGTTGGCCAAGTCCAATTTTTCATGTTAAAGCCAATATCAGCCAATACTGATACTGATGCCGATATTTTCGTGCATTCGAAATAGCAGTATAATGTCCTATTTAGCCTCATGATGGTGCTGTTGTCTCAATATTCTTATAAATAAATACAAACAAAGCAATGAAAACCTTTGATTATATTAGCTAAGTAACATGATGATGTCAGGTAAAGTGCAGTTGCTGCAGTGGGTACATTGCTGGGTTGCAGTTTTGCAACACAGTTGCCCAAAAAAAACTGCTGCTATTGTGTGTCAAACCAAGGATACATTACATCTGTGTCTTACTATGTAACAGATACATTGAAAGTTTGTGTTTCAAGAATGCGACCTGTCAACCGTCACGTCGGCATGATACGCAGCCGGTGGCCGTTATTGTATAATGCTGCCCGGCGGCATCAGGGTGGAATGTGATGGAACAGCAATGAAAGTTAAGGCGGTGGAAGTACGAGTTGGGCAGGTGGGAGGGGTGGTGTATGGGTCCAACAACCACCAACTTTCCGGGAGGCCAGTGTTCACTTACCATAAGGTGGTAAAGCCAAACCCTGTTCTTATTCCTAAACTCAACCATATGTTTGTGTTGCTTAAACCTAACCAGGTGCGTTTGTTGTTGAAGTAGAAAAAAAAAAAAAAAAAGAAGTCAATTCACGGTGTTGTACCAACATGGTGCATTTATTCTTAAAGAGACTGTATGCAAACTGTACATTTCCTGTGAATTGAAGTGTATTTTGGCGGCCCAGAACGACAACAACGAACACACCCAGGGTACCTGTGCGTCATATCTCGACGTGGAAACTCCATGCCCATATGTCGATATATAATGAGGTCAGAGTGTGTTGATTAATGTCTGGGTGTCATCCTGGACAGTACATTGTCCTCTGAGCCCCACATCAACAATGTTACTTGGTCTGAATACTTTCATCTACGTAATAATAACTCTTGCCCTTCGCTTACACTGAACAGCACTGCCATTCTCATTCACACTTTGGTTACATCCCATTGATTATTGTAGCTCTGTCCTCTTTGATCTTCCTTCATGTATCTTCATAAATTCCAATTGGTCCAGAATTAAGCCGCCCGTATCATTACTAGAACTCCCGCTATAGCTCATATGACTCCTCTTATTCAGCAGCTTCACTGGTTTCCTGTTAAATATCGTACAGATTTCATAATTTTGCTTCTCACCTTTAAGGCCCTTCATAACCAAGCCCCTCTGTATCTTACTGTAGTCCAATATGTCTGCAGACCCTCCTGTACTCTTAGATCTTCTGCAATCCAACTCACATCACCATCTGCCCACTTGACTACCATGGGTTCTAGAGCCTTCAGCCATTCTGCCCCTGATCTTTGGAACTGTCCTCCACAAAACATTTTCAATAATGATTCCCTTTCTACCTTCAAATCCTGTGAAAACACACCTTTTTAATCTGGCAAATTCGGTCTGATTTAATGGTGACACACATGGAGATTTGCACCAATGATGACTTTTTAATGATGATTTTATATCTTCTTTTTTTTACAATTGTGTTTTTTAAATTATTTTATTAACTTATTACTCTACATGACTGATTTTTTTTTATGTTATTATCGAAGGATGCATTGCTGCATGTTTTTAACTGTGTCTTGCATGGTGTCTTTTAGTGCTTTGAAAGGCGCATATAAATAAAATGCATTATAATTGTTATTATTAAAAACCACTTTTTTATGGTTAGAAAAAGATAATTTTTTTTACTTAAATTACCCGCCTTTGGTAGCACTGTTCTGGCAGGAAACGCAGTGATGTCTCTCCCTGGTGGGAAAAAAAAGCAGTAGGTTGTGAAAAAAAACAGGATGGCTAAGAACCCAATGACACAATGACACATAGTGATGACTCCTGAAATCACAACTGGTTTTGTGTTTATTGGTCTTAAAGAGTGGTTTGCAGTTTGGCAGGCTTCTCGCCTAGGTTCCACAGTTTCCTGCATCCCCTCCTCCTTTCAGTGAAGTCAGCTCATATACTACATCACTTCAGAAACATTGATGTAATACCTATGAAATGTACAAATATACCATATTTTTGGTTTGCAGAAATGTACAATGGCCACATTTTCTCCTGGTGACTAGGCTGGGTTATGATGACAGTAGCTCAGGAAATTAAGATGTATCTGATGTTACTGATGGTGAGGAATTATATTTGGTGCCATTTTGGAATCAGATCACTTAAAAACACAACTTGAGCTATGAGAATGATGATGCTAGCTCAGACAACATGAGCTTTGAGTGGGACATCGGTCAACCTACCGTCCAATTAGTGGTCTCAAGAGAAGATAACACAGATGAGGACACCTCATATAGTTTTCTCAACTGACTCGACCTTGCTGTTTGAAAAACTTCTGCTGCTTTAAATAACCTGGCCAAATTTCCAACTTGGCAAGTCAGAAAATCTCACTAGCATCACACATTTCTTATAAAGCTCAGCCTCCAGCTGTTGTGGCCATGCCAAGCAACATGATTTTAACATATGGCTTAATCTGGATGTTTGCATCTTGACTCATGATTAAAGCCAATTTCATACATACAACCTTGAAAATGGTTGTGATTATCAGACTGAATTGTCATTTCATGCCACACTATTATTCATTCTGACATGTTTATGTCATCCGATTTCTGTTTTCAAGGTGGTTATTTTTCCCTTACCAATCAGTTGTAAGTGATGTGTTTGCGGATGTTGCAGTAGCAGGGGCTAGGAGCAGTGGTGTAGGACTGGGGGTGGCGGTGGGGGTTGGGGGTTGGTACACAAAAGCCCTTTTTAAACAGGAATTGTGCAAATTTGCAGGGAAGCCCAATCAGTCTTCTTTCAGCATTGGCGGTATAAAAACAAAATTGGGGAGTGCAGCAGAATGCCCCCTGCCTTCTTTTGTTTATACAGAATGTGCCTTTTTCGGGGCAATGGGGGGTGTGAGCAAGTAACAAAACGTGTAGCTCAGCGTGTGACGTAAACAGTGACGTGGGAGGGAAGCCGTGGCTGGTCAGTCCTTCAGCGATTCTCTCGTAAGTCAACCCATTCTTCACCGTCCCCGTCACTTGACGGTTAATGGCCTCTTTATTTGCGAGGACAAGGAGGGCGCGCAATTCTTTGTCTCCTCAGTTGCTCATCTTTACAGCGTCTGTCAGGTTTGTGTTTCCCTCTTTCTACTAGCTGCTCGCTAATTCCTGCTATCAGCTGTTTCCTATTTATCCACCGTCAGTGGGTCGCACGTGCAGCGTCATCAACAGCCCCTCCCGTGGCTGAAGGGTGCCTCTTTCTTTTTAAACAAAAAAGGTTCCGCCAATATGTCTACCCTACGAGGCGGAAAATTGGGCACCTCGGATCAACTCGCCAATCCAGCTCTGTGTGTCTAAACGCTCGCAGCTTGCCAGCAAAACAGCCCAACATTCGCCAAAAATCTGGCAGTGTAAAAGTGGCTAAAGATACTAGAATGAATGTGGATGTGGAGAGGGGCCCTTAGACAGTACCTGTGTACAGGGTTCAGAATTCCAAGATACACCCCTGGCTATAAGCAGTTATCTGAGCGTTTCCAGTGTCAGTTTTAGGGGTGTAATTTCTGTAAAACCAATTTACAACAACCTGTATGGCTATGTTGATCTCATGTACATTTTTTGTATTATTTCTGTGCCCATTGATGTGGACCCCTAAACCCTCCCCAAACGCGAAATGTGTGAACTTAAAGTAAACTTTCAGTCATTTTAAGGTACGTCCTCACCATTTTTTCTTTTCCTAAACCTATTTAGAGTAACTATTGTTGCCTAAAGCTAACCTCCGTAACTTTACGTTAATAATGTTGCTGTACATTAAGGACGTAATGTCATTAGTGGGGCGCAAATTCGTAGGATATCATACGAACTGTACTGTGAGGTTATGTTAAATCATGACGCCACACACCATTTTTATAGCATCAAATTATGAGTGAAAAGCAAACTTATCAGAAAAATAAACACTTGAACAAACATCAGTGTGATAAGAACTATCTAAAATGACACCATCTTTGGAAAAAAATTATTCAAGGTGCACTTTGATCTTTTAGTTTGGACCATGTGTGATCCAATAATATGGTGGGGGCGGGGTTTATGACCTATAATGCAGCCAGCCGCCAGAGGGCGATCCAGATGTTTCGGCTTCACTTTTGGGGAACTGTCATGTTAAACATCTTTATTATACAGTCTATGACCTAAATACACAGAGGGTGATTTTGTTTTTGCTTAAAGGAGAACTATTATGCTTTTCCTCTTTTCTGACCTATAAATGTTGTTACAATGTTGCATACTCGTGTAAAATGATGCCAACGCCTCAAATAATGAGGTTCGTGCATTTGGAAGTGAGCCCTGCAAGCTGTTTTGGATGGCTCTGCACGCTGTGTTTTACAGTCTTTTTTTAAACAGTGTAGTCCGTGTGACATTAGTCTGAGTGGGCGGAAGTTCGCTGCATAGATCAGCCTCTCATTGGGCGGAACGAGCCACCCGCTGAAGTCCCGCCCTACCACCTCCGGTTGTGTAGCAGTTTTCAACCGTTTTCAACACGTCCTTCACTAACTTTTGCTGTGTTTGATCTTGCGGGGATGTAGCCATTTTTCTGCCATGGTTCTCGTCCTGTAGGCGATATTTTTGTGGGCGTGTTACACCAAAACCTGTTTCCCCCCGGCAATATTTTTGCAAGCGCACCGTTGCTGTGGCACCTCCCAGAACGATTGTGATTGGTTGAAAGAAATACAAGCAGCCGGGGCGTTTTTTTCTCCAATCTTAAAGTGAGAGTCGGCCCAGCCAGACCTTTCTTTTCTTGAGAAAGGTCTGGCTGTGTGACATTAATGCGTGCCGGACTTACTTATATGGGCATGCCCAGGCATGCCAGCAGCGCTCGGCAGCCCTTCGGAAGTCCTCGGGAGTGTGACCAATCACAGTGGAGTGAGCTCGGCGGGAGGCGAGGGCCGGGGGGTGCAGTAAATTACACAGATCGTTTTTGCGGGATGCAGGAAATACAAGGAAGCAGTGCAGCAAGAGGCACAGCGTCCTGAAGATCTACAAAGCTTTGTGTGCAGGTAATCGTGTGTAGCTGCTCTATAGGAGTCCAGAAATCAAATACAAAGGCCCGAAAATTAGTATAATAGGTCCTCTTTAAGGAAAGCCACACAACATGACCAAAAAATATGTATACACACTTAAACTAAGTTTGTGACTGTAACTGCAGATCACCATCATACTAAGTGAACATTTCTAGTTACTGATTAAAAATCAGTGCTATTTATTCATTCCTATAATACAAATAAATACCACTTGACAAGCCCATAGAAAATGACATTTGCTTTAATTATTGTGGAAATTTATACAGATTTCATTATGCTTGGCAGCTGCATACTTGCCAAACGTATGTGGCCCCCAAACATATGCTGCTATAACAGCCGCCATCTCTTTCAGAAAGGCTTTCAAAAAGATTTTAAACCTGGCTACTGTTCCCATTCAGCCACAAGAGCATAACTGGGTGTTCAGACCAAAAAAAGCACCATATTAAAAATAAAATGAAATAAAATAAAACACACAAGGGGGTATGCTGATGGTGGTATTTAGCTTAAGGTAATTAATGTAATTTATAATTCTATGAGACATACAGCTTCTCAAGTTATTCTGGCCTCATTAAAATAAATAAGGTGGTTGTGTTTTTTCATGCATCCAATTATAATGTCAGTCTGAACACGGCTTTGGATGACCACTGATGCTGGCTGATCAGGTTGGGATCACAGTAGGTGTGCAGTTCATCTAAAAGGTGCTGGATGGGGTTGAGGTCAGGACTCTGTGCAGGCCAGCACACCAAACCGAGGAAACCATTGAGACATTGTAATGTTGAAAAGGGACAAACACGAACTATGGATACAAAGCTGGAAAAGCATTATAGTCTAACACATCACTGTGTGCTGGAGTACTAAAATTCCTCTCAATAATGTCAAACCAGCAAGCTAGTTCAGACAGCCAACTCAAGTCTGCTGCTACCGACACAGTGTTCTCACTGCAGCATAAATTAAATAAGCTTGTTCTTATTCCCGGGGCATCTAATTCCGATGCACAAGGCACCCTTAAGTGTCTGCATGAGACGTAACAGACTTTCAAATAACTCCGGGGTAAACCCATCTGTGGAAATGACATAGTATCAGGAGCAATAAAGTCTGAGTACAGTGGGAGGGACTGGAGCTGGAAGGGTCAAACAAAGACAGGACTCCAACTCAGGAGACTGCGCTTTGTGTGCCCTGTGGAACCAAAAGTCAAGGTTGAGGTTTTTTTTTAACTATGCTACGTGTATGTCATGTGACATACTTGTTGCTTGTTTACTTGCTAAGTAAAGTTACATAACAAACATTATTTTAACCCAACCAATTGACTTCTTCTAAACCTAACCAAGTAGTTTTGTTGCCTTCACCTAAAGTAGTTTTGGTGAAGACTACATTTCCTATGAACACGGAAGTTAACTTTAAGAGACACTATGCATGTAATGAGTGGAAATTGACACGCTGTCCCTGAGCGTCCTGATGCTAGAGGGGTACCTAGAGCATCACAGTTTGTAGAGTGGGGCCATGGTCAAAAGCCCTGTTTCCACCAAACACTTTTGGTGTAGTACCTTTGGAACCGAAAGTAATCCTTCAGGCATGCTACCTAGACCCAGGCTCATTAAGTGTTTTCACCGCAAGTGAAAAGTACTCTTTAATGTGGGCAGGGTTGTTGTCACTCACTGTTCTGTCCAGCACTTGCTGTATTTCCTCATTACCGGTGACACAGAAGGAAGTCTGCTTCTCATTTATCGTCCACAGAATGAGGCTGTACACCGACATTTTCAGAACAAAACAGAACAGGCAAGAGTGAGAGTCTCTCTCAATGGGATGCATGTGCATTTAGTCCTTCTCAGGTAAGCGCAGGGTTTTAGTGTTGATGGAGCCCATAGGTATGACGCTTTGCAATGCTTTTTTTTTCTTCAAGTGAGGATTAGAATACATGCAGTTCACATAATCTGGTCAAAATCTTGCTACATAATGACGAAAACTCTTTGTGTGTGTGTGTGTGTGTGTGTGTCTGTGTGTCTGTTCCACGTTTTTCTCCTCACTGACTCGGTCAATCCATGTGAAATTTGGCACAGTGGTAGAACGTCATGGGAGGATGCGAATGAAGCAATATTACATCAATTAGCCGAAGGGGGGCACTATAGCAACTGATTGAAATTGCAAACTTTGAATGGGCATATCTCATGCCCCGTATGTCGTAGAGACATGAAACTTTGCACAGAGATGCCTCTCCTCATGGGGAACAAATTTGCCTCAAGAACCCATAACTTCTGGTTATATAGATTTTACGCCATTTTGAATTTTTTGAAAAACACTTCAAATCGATCTCTTCCTAGGAAGTTTGACCGATCTGCATGAAACTCAGTGAACATAATCTAGGGACCAATATCTAAAGTTCCCTCTTGGCAAAAGTTGGAAAACTTACTAAAACCGAGCTTCTATAAGGCAATGAATATTGCGGAGGGCGTGGCTCATCACATAAAGGTGTATAACATCTCAAGGGTTTCATCGATCACCACGCAACTTTGTAGACATATGACCACACATAATCTGAGGAGACCCCTCCATTATTGACCCCATCAAACAAAATGGGGGCGCTAGAGAGCTAATTTCTTATCAAGGTCTAACCGCCATATCGATTTTTACTAAACTTGGTAGATATGTAGGACAGGACGTCTCAAGGTGACTGAAGAAATTTAACTCTAGTTGGCAACTGGGTGGCGCTATAACAACAGAAAAATGCTTAAAAATGGCGAAAATGCGACCGACCTCTGTGGCTCCCCCTGTGGACCAATGTTTGTATTTTTTCTAATTTTTGGTATGACTAAGTCATGGTATGGTATGCTGTACATAATCATGGAAACTGTCAGTGTGTCATTCTGTCAGTCAGTCTGTCATTCTGTCTGTCCCTCGTTTTTCTACTCACTGACGTGGTCAATCTATGTGAAACTGCACATAGTCATTGAGGATTGTCATAGGTGGAAGGTCACAAAGCTACCAATGTGTATGGACCAGTTGATATATATTTTTTAAATGCTTAAAGAGCCACTCATTACTAAAAGTGTATGTCATCCCAGAAAGACAATAAAAAGTAATGGAATGGTCAAAATTGTCCTGTTGAAATTTAAAGTGTGTTGATGGATTTGCATTGTCAGCTCATGCATTGAGTAACATTACAATTAAACATTCCACCATAAAAGTTGTCGGCAGTCAGCCCAGTGAATTACGTTTTTTTTTTTCTTAGTATACAGCTGACGTGAGAGGCAGCAAAACATCATTTCATTTTATAGTTACAGTTTACTAATATATGTAAGACTTGCCACGGTATGAACAGTGGTCACATGAGCCTCAAAACTAGCCACAACTCAGCCCTGAGCAGAGTGACCGTCCACTATTAACCAATCAACGGACTGCAATGTTCACAGCTTCACCTTTTAGTACCAGATCTATGTGCTAGATACCCCAACAGAGGTGTCACCAAAAATGGGGACGAGAGAGAACAGTTCCACTGGTACCATCCACAACTTTTCACTGTGGAAACGGAAAAAATACCTTCTGAATTGAACCGTTCTGGACTGCTTGGTGGAAACTAAGCTTAAGCTGCCATATTCGTACACACGTCCACCCCAGTATCCACCTGTGTACTCTGAGTCTACATTCTCCTCTCAGTAAAATTATGGTCATCACTACCCACTCTCTGCTGTCCTTAGCTTAGTGCTTTCTTGTGAGGAATGATGAGGTCAGAGCTTAGATGCCAAATGTCATCACTGCACATATTCTACACTGTAATTCTCTAATTCAATTTCATGTGAATTGGCTGACTGATTTGGAACTAAGCTTAAAACATCAAAAACAGCCCCAGACTAAAAGTACATAAAGTATGTTCAAGGATGCTCACATACTCTTTGCCATACATTGTTTAAGTATATCATATGAAGCTTTCATTCACAAAACACAGAGGAACTGTACTATTATCTTGAATCTCTATAAAAGGAACCACCAAACACACAGTGGCACATTTTACAACTTACATGTTTTTCATGTTAGCTGTAAAATGCATTATAATGTAAAATACATTGTGTGTCAGATTCAAAGAAAATGTGACAAACTGTCAGTGCTTTGAGAGCACAACACAAATGCTGCATGAATGCAAGGCATACATAAAGAGGATGCCAGAGCATTGTGACAATAGAGCATTTCCCATTAATTTCAAAGGCAATGTTCCTTTCATGGCTGAGGAGCAATGGCCGCCATGCAGCCTGGCTGTAACCCCGAAGACACATCACAGTGGTGGCTGTCTTCATCCGCTCTTCTTCTCTGTGAAGCTGATATAGCACATTTTGGTCAGAATAAAAGCCAGAACAACCGCCACCACCGGGACCATTGGGATGAGTAAGGCTGTTCCTTGTGTGCCCCCCATGGATAATCCTACCCACAATTCATAGCCTAATGGGACACATTAAATATTACAACTCCATGATTTCTACAGTTTCCAGCAGCCATGGCTTTCCTATTTTTTAGATCCTCTCTCTTTCGTGTCAACTGCCAAGGCCTGAACCAGGAACATAAAGGGGAAGGTGTGTGTGTGTGTGTGTGTGTGTGTTTGAGTGATATTCAGCCAGCATGCTGGTGGTAATACTATAACAGGACAGAAGCACCTTTCACCACAGTGATTTGGATTGGAGACAGCCTCAGTTTAATGTTGGAGGCGTTTATTATGTGCGCACACACACACACACACACACACACACACACACACACAATCCCACATGCTTGAATGATAGTTCTACCTGCAGTGCAGCTTTTATTGAGCAACGTGGCTTCAGTCAACCTGATTTCTATTGATGAGCACTCTATCTCAGAGAGGAATAAACAGACACCACAGATGGTGTTGACTAACTCTGCTGCTGATGACGGTGTGTATTTCTGTTGTGTATGTGCACACACACACACGTGAGCCCTGATCTACAGTGATACAGTGTTTTTGCCGCTTTCATCTCAGACCGATCACAGTAAACAGGACAAATTAGACCTTCACATTTCACAGACTTTCACATTTCAGCTGCGTTTGTTTGATTTGCTTCACAGTGTTGGGTTTTTCAATGGCACCGCTCCCAGCAGCAGGGGAGCAACAGGCACCTGGCACCACTTATGGAGCCTCTGAATGTATTTACAGCTGTGTTAAGAACTTGAGACCCTCCAGTTGTTACAGAAGCCCAGTTCTATTGAGTCAGATCCTGTGAGGTGCTGCAGCACCTGTATCCCTACTGAGGCCCTTTAGTTACAGTAAAAAGTGAAGGTGCAGAACTGCATACAAATTTGTATAAGTCAACTTACAGAGATAGCAACTCTTAAAGCTGGGGTAGGCATAAATCTGGGAAAGGCAAAAAACAAACAAACAACAACGTAGAATTTAAAAATACTCCCTCCCCTGCTGCTCTCCCCTCTGTGTCCTAAGCCCCTCCCACCAGATGACCACTGGCATTTGCGCGTGCTTTGTACAGTAACCCAGTGTTTCCCATATGTTGATTTATTTAATCTTATTTCATTCATTATTTCTCCCCTTGCTGCTTTCTCTCTCCTTCTCTCTCTCTCTCTCTCTGTTTATCAAACCACAAATAAGACGACAGTTAGATAAACATCCCACCTTCCTACCCCTAACCTGTAACTGCAGCAACAGAAAGTTGCAACAATCTTAAAAAGCCCTGAGCTGGGGATTGCTCTGGCTGGATTCAGGTTGCTGTAGCTACTGACTGGGGGTCAGTTTCCAGAGCTGCTGCCAGCTCAACGGGGAGTGAGGCAGAGGACACACTGTGATTTGAGGCTCTTGCTAATGCTAGTCACATAAACATGAGCATGAAGCTGCAGCAGTGAGTCTTTAGCTCCGGTTAGCAGCAGGCTTAAACTATTAGCAACATTTTCTTCCCATCTGTGAAACCCTTTCCTGATATTGACACATGATATGTCATTTATTGTCAAACTCTCTTTCAGACTTTCTTCCTGAAAAGTCAGTCTTTAATTTTTTGGGTTGCTTTGCAGTGTAGGCAGCTATTGACAACACTGGAATGGCAACTTTCTCTGCAGGATTCGGTACCATTGAATTAGGTTTTCACCGAAGGGACATACATGCACTTCTACATTTGTAAAACAGCCCATAAGAATACCCTCTGTGAAATGGCCTGTGATTGGCCAAAGTTTCCCATCATGGGCTAGGTTTATTTAAAGCCTGAAGAAGAGGTGCAGAAGTCTAATTTTCTGCCCTGTCAGTCTACTAGAATTACAATATGCTCAAAATGTTATATATGATTTGTCAGTGCCAAAATTAAACTGCCTACCCCAGCAATTGGCATATTTCATGATCAACGTGACAAACGTTAATTTAACTGCCCATGACAACCACAACCAAAGTGTCTTTGTCAACTTAAAAATGCTGCTGACAGGACAGATAAGGCAGTCATTAGTAGCAGTTTGTATTCAATTCAAAGACAATTCTATCTGGATATATCCTCTATAATGCAGATTTGCAATGATACAGATTTAATAATTATATATATATATATATATATACATATGTAAAACAAGGGGTAACTTTTTATCTAGTCCCCAAGATGGATGAATTTTCCACTGAAATGCCACTGATGGTTGGTTACACTCATCTGTCACCACTGGTGGTGCGGAGTTTTTACTTGTAGCCTGACGACAACTCTCATGTGATCCTTTGATATCGCAAAAATCCAGCTGCCATGCAAAGTACATAGGAGCCAGGTTGCTTAGGAAATAGTGATAGCTGCTAATGCTAGTGTTGCTCATGTTGGGTTAAGTGTCGCACCACATGTCTCCCTTTTTATTATGGTGAGGTGTAGCAGATGACTGTCTTCACTCTTTGTAACTCTTTCTGCCTGCCCCTTGGTTGCAGCATTCCTTTCTCTCCCTCGTTGTACATAATTTGCAACAATTTGCAAACAAACCCCACTTTAGTTGCCCTAGTTATCGCCAAGGAGACCATCCTTACAAACTGGAAATCTAAACAACGTGAAACTGCGTTTGCGTACTTATTAATCTATATTTCATTGAGAGTTGCATTTTAGCCAAGGCAGTTGAGAGCATGGTGGCCTGAGACTTCCGCTGGCTGAGCCGGCTGTCTTTCTGTTGGCTTGCATAAGCCAGACTGGATGCATTGATGCATGTCTGTTGCACTACGACCCTGGAAGCACTGTATTTCCTTCCTTTGTGTCTTTACATAGCTGTAATGAGACGTATGTCAATAAAAGTACTTTACTCCCCACACACATTTATGGGATAAAACTGTTTCACCATACCAACAGAATCGTCAGAATAGATGTTGGCATTGCAGGTAAACCACAGATATGTAATATTTGTGCAATTTTTTTGTAGCGGATAAGATGAAAATTTACATTTCAACAACGCTGTGATTAACATGGTTATATTAGGGCACAAAAAACACTTGGTAATGGTTAATAAAAGATTGTGTTTTGGCTTAAAATAGCCAGTTCACTCAGGACCACTTTCATCAAAGAAAACTTTATTTCCATTGTAGTATTATGTTTGGCAGTATGGCCCTGTTCTGAGGCCTCTTTGCCTTTCCTCAGGCCGACACATGAAGTCTAAGGCAGAGAGAATGCACCTCTCTGCCCTTCTGCCTGCCTACATGTAAAGCCTAAGGTGGAGAGAGCACACCCCTCCGCCCTTTCAAGCGTCTACATTCAAAGCCTTAAGGAAGAGAAAGCATACCGCTCTGCTCTTCCACGCACATACATCCTCTGGTGTCTGGGCTGATCATACGTCTTCTTTATACTTACCAAATGTTATGATATGTTATGAGCCAATTAGATCAAATTTAGTTTGTCCGTAATGCTCATAAAAATTATTAATGTTTTACAGCTGATTTCTGTATCTATGACTAGGGGGATGTACAGATATGTATGACCAATTAATAGTGGCTAGGGGCCATGACCAATTGGTAGTGGCCTTCAAAACAAACTGAATAGTCACATGAAAACAACATTTAGTCTGATTATCAAGTTAATTTTATAACCACGGTCCCCAGAGAATGTATTTCTACGGTTTTCTTGACCCCATGCAAAGAAAGTGGACATTTAGCTGAAGGTGCAAAAGCTGCATAATAAGAAAAGGAAAATCAACGAGGCAATGTATTAAAGACCTTAAAGGTCAAAACATTCCTTCATAAAAATTTGGGGAGCCTGCAATTTGCAGTATGTGGACTACCTCTCCTTTTTTCTTTATGACCCCATGACCTTTCCTCACACACTCTCAGGTCACATTTCCACTGATACACGACAGACATTAAAATCTAACAGGAAGACAGCCATGAAATTTGCAGAGAATATTTTTCTGGGCAATTTAGCTGGTGCTTTTAGGGAGAAAAAGAAAAAACAACATTCCAAGAAAAAAGTATCAGCTGTATCGGCTGTTTTTCAGCAAATACAACTGTAAGATTCATTTCCTGTCAAGTACTTCAGAATCCATAGATATTTGATCTGATGTGTACTGTACATGTACGACATGAAAGAGAGGCTCCGTTAGAGGCCAAGAGAGAGATGGAGTGAGAAATGAGGAATTAATTTCCAAGGCACCAAATCATTAGCAGCAGGCTGTTCTTCATGAATTAATGAACACAACAACGTGTTGCTGTTGGAATTCAATTACAAACTAGGTCAATAGCGCATCCCAAATAATTAGACCTGCACACTAATAGATGATCTAATATTTCAGTGTAATTTAATCAAGAGCACTTTGGCATGTCAGACAGAGGTTGATATATCTGAAGAGAAAAATGTCGCAGTCTTTATTTATACATAACTTGGAAGGTTGACAAAGCAGGTCAGGTAGAAGCTCCTGACAAGCTATTAATTTCAATTTTCAATTTCAATATGCTTTATTGGCATGGATGTCAGGTGAACAATATTGCCGAAGGGTCAAGGACAATACAATTCAATAATAACATAAGAAGAAAAATTATGCTTTTTTTTTTTTTTTTTTTTTTTTTTTTTTTTTATCATAGCTGTAATGGCTCATGTATTCGTACCAAACGTTCATGGTACAGGGGTTACAGTCCCAGCTAAGTTACGCCCAGCTAAGTGAACACTGAACTTTTTTTCCCTTTCAATTTGCGCTCCAACCGGCCGCATCGTTTCCATACGGTACCGTTTATTCTCGAATCGGGACTGTTTACATGCATATTGGTATAATTCCACTGTGTCCACTGTTGTTTGTACTGATACTGTACATATTGGTATAATGTACTGTGAGTTGTTTGTACTGATACTGTACATATTGGTATAATGTACTGTGAGTTGTTTGTACTGNCTAATAGAGTCATATTATTGATTATCTCTGATCCCCACGGTCAATTTGGTCGTTGCAACAGTGCAACGCACACCACTGACGCTAGGTGGCGCCAAACTAAAAAAAACCTGAATCCTATCTGTTGCCTCTTTAAGAGTAAGTAAGAGTAAGGTGTGTCAGTGTTGATCCACCATCATAGGGGATGTGTATGAAAGTACATAAAAAATGCTAATGTATATGCGATGGCATCATGTGCCGATCATCAACGACTGTCTGTTCAACCTAAATGAAAAGAAATGCATCTTTGTACATTTGGTTTTGCCCTGCTGTTCTGAACTCGGACCAAATCATGACTCTGAATCTGAGGTATGAACCAAACCATGACTTCTGTGTGCCCTTACACTGCTAATATTATATAATTGCACATAGATACCCAGCAACTATAACAAGGGCATACTGTTTTGCCTGCCATATTGTTTTTACTACTTTCCCGTAGTCAGCTAGTCTGCTGCCTGCCTGTTCCGATCATGTTTCCCCACACTTTTATGATTATAAATGGACATGGACAAGTTGAGGAATGGACCTGTCATCCAGCGATCATCCTTTGAATGGACTAGCTTGCAATTTTTTAGGGGATTGCATAGAGTAAGCACGGTCCCCATGGCTCTCAATGTTGGTGGCTGTCTTAGCAATGCATTGCCACAGAGTCTGAGCTGCCCAGTGCCAGACAACCTAAACCTAAAGCCTAAAGTCAGCGTTACCTGCCAACATCCTGCCTGATCCCTAGTCAGTGTTTCCTGCCGACATCTTGCCCAAACCCCACTCAGTGTTACCTGCTGATGTCCTGCCTGATTCCCAGTCAGCATAACCCGCTAACATCCTGCCTGATCCAGTCAGCATTACCGACCAATGTCCTGCCTAATCCTCAGTCAACATTATCTGCCGACGTCCTGACTGATTCTCAGTCAGCCACCTCTGCGCACTACCAGCCAAATCTCCTGTCAGCCACCCCTGCCGACACCCAGCAAGACCTTTTGTCAGACATCCAGCCTCACCTACCAGTACACTGCCCCTGCCAACTACAAGCCAGACCTTTCATCTCGCCACTTGCCCATCCTCCAGACCAGCTCCACCCATATGCCCAACCTCCAGGCCTTCTGCCTGAGATCTCCTGTTCAGCCTTTGTTCCACCCCAAGCTGTTTGCCTGAGGTTTCCTGCATTACCTCTGCCCTGCCTTGATAGATTTTGGACAACAATTTAGCTCTATGTCACCAAGGAACAAGATACATTGGGCTTTGACACACACACTGAATATCACTCAAACACACACACACACACACACACACACACACACACACACAGTAAGTGTTAGGATTAATATGTTTTTAGTTTTGGCCTCATGGGACTTTTATGGAAGCACCCCATGACTGCCTTCCCTCGCGGTAAAATGGTCCAGAGTTATGCAGCTCTTTGGTATGAGTCTATGGTTAAAAGTGGTTGAACCTGATAATATTACCTGGATTTCTTTTTCAGGATTATGAGAGCAGCAGCAGCAGCAGCAGCAGCAGCAGGACACTGTTTATGACCAGATTCACTGAGTGTAAAAGTGGGGGGACAAATCCCTCTTGGCCTAAGTATAAATGATACCAACAGTCTCAGTTGAATAAAAAAATTAGTTGACAAGCTGAGGGAGAAAACAGTGAGAGTGACATTGAAAGTGAGACAAAAAAAAACCCCAGTTGGCCTGTCTTTGAACCACAAGAAGGTAATAATGTAATCAACCACACTCAAATCAGGCTGGTTATTATGGGTTAGTGTGTGTTTACGTGTGCACATTTCAGTGTGTGTTTATGGGGGTTTGGTTAGCTCAGTATGAACGGCAACTAAATAAGGCTCAATAAAACTGCTTGGCAAGTGCACATTTACCTGCTCTGCTTTGATAAATGCCACGGCTAGCTGCGGAAAATTGCCTGCTAAGGACAGGGTGACTAATTCCCTTGCAAAATGTTGTAAGGGCTTTTGTGTGCCTGTGTATGTGTGTTTATGTTTGTGTGTGTGTGTGTGTGTGTGTGTGTGTGTGTGTGTGTGTGTGTGTGCGCGCATGAAGGACTTACAGGTTGTTTGAATGAAAATGAGAACTGTTCAATAATACATAAGGCTGTCTGCAGAACACTATTACCAAAGAATATGTTTTATGAAAGCCCCCGTAAATGGTGGCGCTGGATATTTCCACGCTGCCATATATTTTACAGATTTGACAAATTGCAGACAGGAGTCGATATTGCATTTGGGTTTCACGCTTGGCCGCTTAATGTATTCCTCCAATTCTGAAAACATTGAAAAGGGGCTAAGAGAAAATATTAAGCACATTTTTTCATTATATTACATTATTCTGCTGGTTTGTAATCTATGACATCACTTCACATTATGGGTTCCCTTACATCAGGATATGGATATGAAACTGCTAGTTAGCCAGCCCTTTCGCCTGGGTTGTAAAACCTGATACATTTCCTGTCCTGTAAAATCACATAAAACTTTTATCTGCTGAATTAAAACACCTTGTTTGTCTTTTTGTCTTTGAACTCTCTCGACATTAGCCTTTCCACTCTGGGTTCAACATATTCACAATACTCACCTCTCGTCATACTACAATAGATATTACTATACAGAGCAGTATGTTTTGTTTAAATGTGCTGTTTATTTGGTTAATTTCAACATTGCTCCAAGGGAACATTACCATCCGAGCAAAGAGCAGAACTGTCCCAAGGCTTCGTTATTAGTTTCAAGTAATTTGATAATTTTCAGATTTCCCTGACATAACTGTATGCACCACTAAAATAAAATGTAGAAATGATGAGGGCCTGCATTATAACCTAATCTTATGGTTCTGCCTCAAATTATGATCTAGTTTAAAGACCTTTACTATTCCAGATTATGGGTGATTTTTCAACTATCATGATATTTGTGTCCCTGTTAGAAATGAAAAGCAAAAAATGGCCTTTTATGTGTGCCAGAGTCCAAAATCTGGACATTTATTCCTGCTTAATGTTAGATTTGATATATTATTTTCAAAATACAAATGACACATAACTACTCATTTCAATTAAATGTATCATGTATTGTAAGTTACATATGTATTTTACATCTTCTTCATAAAAAAGAATATTTGTTAGTGTAATTTCCACCACACAAATCAAAATGTAAATCAAGGCAGTTTCTGTTTTTGTTTTTTTCACATTACCTATCTTCAGGTGCATTACACTGATATAGCCTACTTCTCAAAGGGAATTATATTATCCTTGGGTCACATTCAAGTGTTAATGTAAGAGCTTTGGTTTTTGATATCTATTCCTTCATTTAGAGTTCAATTAAAAGTTCAGCTAACTGTGACTGTTCAATGCTTTCAGATGCCTGCTTCAAAGTGGATGACTCTAAACTGCTTTAAGGAAAGGAATGAAATTTAAAATGTGCTTCTGTTGTAGTGATTTAGCCTTGAACGTTAAATGCTTTGGCTGAAGGAAGTTGCAGGGACTCAAGGCTGCAGGTACCAGTGAGTTTATCCTTGAACAATAGTCTGGTCTGAAAGAGCATTTATCAATGTCTACTGTTTCTCCCTTTTCCTCTTCTTCAGGCTTATGGGAAGTATGTTCTGTTGTCTGTGCTTAGTTTCCGTCCATCTGTTTATTGGTTTGTACGTTCATTCATCATGTGTACATTTTACAGTTTGGTGCAGGGATTTCTAATGGTTAATCCAAAGGGTAAAAAAATAAATAAATCTATACCTCTAGTGGTATGCGTTCATGCAGATAGTTTTTAATGTATTTGTCCCGGTTTTGAGATATCTGTAGCTTAGATTAATGCCTCCACCCAAATACAACAGAGGTGAATGGAATCTTATTTGCAGAGATCACAGCAATGAAAGGTTATATTAGATAATAATAATAATAATAATAATAATAATAACAATAATGATAATAACAGCAACATTTTTCAGAAGCAATGTCCTGTCAACTTGGGATAATCAACACTGTGAACAGATTAAGAACTATTTTCATCAGAAAAAATAGTCAGTTACTTATGTAGTAATTTTGCTGAAGCAACCCTTTAGAAAACACAGCAGAGAATAATATAAGGAGTACAACTGAATGATAAAAACAGAGCTGATTATTATAACTGACACATTTGCTATGAAATATTATCTTGTATTAATAAAGATGTGGATGGTTTGATTAAAACAGGATTATTTTTGATGCAGGCAGAAGCAAGTTTTAATAAAAACAGCCTCAATTTAATCAACCTTTGCATAATTTATCACCACTCTGTCATTTATCACTAAATGTTAACTCATCCAATTAATTTGTTTGTAGCATGAATTCAAACAAGGTACAATTCCAGTAAAATGCAGTCCTGTCAGTTCCTTCAACTTGTGCATTATAATTCAGGCCTTTTTTGCCTCTTGCTATAGTCTACATATTTTGAGATGGCTGCAAGGTTGCTCTTCCTGAGCAAGGGTAGCGACTTTGCTCTGCAGCCACCTCTGAATGGCATATAGCAGTGATCTGGGGTTTCTACAAATCCTAATGAACACGCCTCCTCCTTTCTTTCTTGCCAGAGTCCTCTGGACAGCACAAATTTAGCGAAGCTGAGGGAGAGGTAACTGGAAAGGCTGCTGCCTTATAGCCATGGCAGCACTGTCAAAACTAAAAGTCAGGCCTTAAAAGTCTAGTGTGTAGGATTTAGGGGTACATGTTGGCAGATTCTATCTATCTATCTATCTATCTATCTATCTATCTATCTATCTATCTATCGGGTGTGACTGAACCCAAATGCAGCACTTGGTGACAGTTGGAACTTAGTAGCAATGTAGCTCAGCATGGACAGGAACTTGGGAGTGCTGTAGCGTCTCAGGAACTGGAACTTGGGAGAGCTGCAACTCGGCACAAACAGGGACTTGAGAGCACTGCACTGACACAGGAACAGGAACTTCAGAGTGCTGCAGCTCAGCACAGACAGGAACTTGGGAGTGCTGCAGCTTGGCAGGAACGGGGACTTGAGTCGGCCAGATCGCTGACTAGGCTCTGGGTGCAGGAGTTGGCTGGACCGCCGACTGGGCTCTGGGTGCAGGAGTCGGCCAGACCGCCGACTGGATTTGAGGAGCAGGTGTCGGCTGGACCACTGAGTGGGCTTGAGGAGCAGGTGTTGGCCAGCCTGCCAAAGCAGAAACAGGATTTGCGTCTGCCGGGACCCCCGACACCGGACCAGGAGTGACGTCTGCCAAGACCCCCGATGTTGGAACAGGAGTGACGTCTGCTGGGATCGCTGACGCCGGAACAGCAGTGACGTCTGCCAGGACCCCTGACGCTGGAACAGGAGTGGCACCCTCCGAGACCCCCGACGCCGGAACAGGAGTGACGTCAGCCGGGATCTCCAACGTTGGAACAGGATTTGCGTCTGCCGGGATCCCCGACACCAGACCAGGAGTGACGTCAGCCGGGATCCCCGACGCCGGAACAGGAGTGACGTCTGCCAAGACCCCCGATGTTGGAACAGGAGTGGCACCCGCCGAGACCCCCGATGCCGGACCAGGAGTGACGTCAGCTGGGATCCCCGACGCCGGAACAGGAGTGACGTCTGCCAACACCTCCGATGTTGGAACAGGAGTGACGTCTGCTGGGATCGCTGACGCCGGAACAGGAGTGACGTCTGCCAGGACCTCTGACGCCGGAACAGGAGTGGCACCCCCCGAGACCCCCGACGCCGTAACAGGAGTGACGTCAGCCGGGATCTCCAACGTTGGAACAGGATTTGTGTCTGCCGGGATCCCCGACACCAGACCAGGAGCGACGTCAGCCAGGATCCCCGACGCCGGAACAGGAGTGACGTCTGCCAAGACCCCCAATGTTGGAACAGGAGTGGCGTCAGCCGGGATCTCCAACGTTGGAACAGGAGTGACGTCTGCTGGGATCCCCGACGCCGGAACAGGAGTGACGTCTGCCAGGACCCCTGACACCAGAACAGGAGTGGCACCTGCCGCGACCCCCAACGCTGGAACAGGAGTGGCGTCAGCCAGGACAACAGATTGAGGGACTGGCTGGATGCTGGGTAACTGGGACTGAGGCTTGGCTTGGTTGCTGGCAGGACAGGCTCGGGATTTCTTCCCACGTCTGGTAGTCTGGTTGAGGCTCCGAGGACCTCCCAGGGTCAGGCAAGTTCCCAAGAACGGGTTGACAGCTGGGGTAGGCTCAGGATGTGAAGGTTGTAGGCTAACAACCCCGAGCCTAACTGACTCAAGTGCGGGCTGAGAGTCAGGAGTGCTCAGAAAGTCCTCAATCCAACTAGGTAACAGATTCTTAAAGGCCTCAAGGAAACCTCCTGGCGTGCTAATAATAAGGCTGCCTCTCTGTCAGTGTTCCTGGTGGCATATCTCCAGTTCATTTCTGGCCAGATTGTACTGTAACGGGTGTGACTGAACCCAAATGCAGCACTCAGTGACAGTTGGTAATGACTTTTATTCGAACACAGAATAAACAGAAAACTTGAGCTGACAAAGAAATACAATTAATGGTTCATTCTTCGGGCTCAGAGCCCACACAGTCTCTGGGTTCAGGGGCACACAGGTAGGTGAAAGCACTCACGCTGAAACGCTGTGGCAAGAAAACACCACACAGCCACAGACAGACGGAAACCAGAGACGCTGAGGCAGAACTCGTGGTCAGGGACAGAAGGTTGGCGAGTTTACTGGGAATCAGACGACGTAGACGGGTCAGAGGCAGGCAGGGACAATAACAGGAGATCAGGCAGGTAAGGAATGCTGGAATGTCTTGCATGACGTTGAAGAACAATCAGGCTGAGAGAGTATGTGCGCTGGAGAGGCTTTTATACCAGGCAGATTGGCTGATGAGCTGCAGCTGTGGAGGCAGGTGAGAGGAGTTGTCTTGATGAGGGGGCGTTGCTGGCTAGCAGGGTGCAGGTGAGTGGAAATTTACCAAGAGCAGGTGAGGCAGAGAAGCAGACTGTGACATATAATATAATGAAAAAAGAATTCCCTTTTGTATGTAATCACCTAAATAATGGGCTGTTTATATCTACATAGGGAGTGGAGCCTTGATAATGGAGTTGCTTTGTTGTACCCCAATATTTGTACAGTAGCTCAAAACATACAAACGAAACACTGGCCATTTGCATTTTTGCATCAGCCACTGTTGTTAGAAGTCCATCTGTAATGAGCAGTGTCAGAAAAACATGGATTTGTAATGTGCAACTGCTTCTTCTCTTCTCGTTAGTTGAAAGCTTGGTGCATTTCATAAAGATGCTAAAGGAGAATTTTGGTGTCGATGTCACATGCTGAGGGGCATGACAACGTGCCTGTATTTGATGACCTGGGGCTCAAAATGGGCTGCTCTTATTGACAGTGATTACTTTTCTCCAACGCCTTCAGAAGGTTGACATTCTGCTGTAGAAATATGTCAACAACCACTGGATAGCATTCATTTCCTGACCACATATCTTGCTATCAGCAGGTCCGAATTTGACTTTGTCCAATACTCATCAGCCTCAGCTGTACTATGTGTTTAGTACTAATATTGATTTTATTATGTCAAAAATCAAGATGGTAAACATGGTAAACCAGCTAAACACATGCTAGCGTTGTCACTGCAAGCATGTTAGCAATCTGATGTTAACATTTAGCTCTAATTAGGAGACTTAAGTTTACAACTCTGTGTTACCAGCAAGTCAAGTGGTTTAGATAATCTGGATAAGTTGTTAGCTTGTTGGCAACCTGTCTGATCATCTGATCTGTGTGTGTTTGTTGCTCCATACTGTGTTGAGTAGGATGTGATCAGAACTAATAGAACTGATGGCTTAAACAACAAAAACACAACCAAAGTTGCTTTTTAAGGGAACGTTCCTTTAAGTCTGGATTAAAAGAGGTCCTAATCAGCAGTGAGTGAGTGTTCTGTTGACAAGAAGGTGTCCTCATCGGTGTCAGATCTTTTTCTTCTCTTAACTCTTTGGCTTCTGTTATAAGAAGGCAGACTGTCTGATTTGGTCCACATGCTGTCTGCAATTCACTGATGTCACCTAACAAGATTTCAGAATATTGAAGCTCATTTTTCTTCAAAGAGTTATCTCTTGGTGTCATTTTGAGCCGCCGACAGGTGAAGTTGCCAAGTCCAAATACTTTGTGTTCACTTCTCCTGGTTTATTGGCTTCTTCCTTCTCTTTTTTTTTTATTCTGGCATGAGTTTCAGCTCCGACACCTCAGGAAGCCTTCAGCTGTTGGTGCTCAGCAGCAGTGTGTAGGGCAGCAGCCGAGCAGCTATGTTGGTCACACATGGCTGTGTTCGCTTGATGGGGTTTTATTGCTTCGAAAATGCCAAGAAACGTGTCACAGCTAACCTTTTCAGTAAATGTGTGTGTGTGTGTGTGTGTGCGTGTGCGTGCGTTTCCCAGCAGCTTCCCGCAAAACAACAAGCTTTCTTTACAGCTTCCCTAAGGGAATTGAAGTCACACAGAGAGTAACGAAGGCTGCTGTAGTTTTTGATGGTGAACTCTGATCTCACATCCAGGTCTTCAAGAACATCTTTTGAATTTCATTAACAATTTGTTCTCAAACATTAATCCTCAGAAACTGGAAGCTTTGAAGACCTTTTTTTCATGTTGCATGTTGAAATATTAAATCTGCAGCCAAATACACACATTTTCTTTTCACATGTTGTTTTTTAACCATTTTGATTTGAGAGGCAACAATTTGGGCCATTAGGACAAACAGATGCACAAATAAATCAAAGTAAAACTGAATGCAGACATTAAGGAGGCTCAGGTGGGACCACTATAACACACACATGTACATACACACACACAAGGGGTGAAAAACAGGAATTTTGTTATTTCTTCTTGTATATGCTCCCAAGGCTGTTGGTGGTTGTTTGCAGAAGTGATGGATATGGAAATACTACAGAGAAGGTTTATTTAAAGAGAAGAAAAAAGCTTTGAGTGGCTCTCCTCTGTGGATTGTCCTTGAGAAAGGTTCACTGCACATGTGTGTTTGTGTTGTCCTTGAGGAGTGTATTGTATGTACGGGCAGACGCACGCCAACACCTTTATCCGACCACTCAAAATGTGAAATAGTGTTTACACTGATTTCCAGGTGTGTGTATGCAGAGTTTTATTGTAACCTTTACTTTTACTCTGCCCTAACCTTTACTTTTTCACTTGTGGGAATCACTGATTTCAGATTGCTCTTACAAATGTTTTGTATGTTTTCCTGTGAAAAGCAATGCACCTAAATTCGTACATATAAAAGGCTGCATTCACGTGACCAATGCGCTGACGGCAGTAAACAAGGAAGCTGTCCCAAGTACTTGTAAGAAGACAGGTTGGGATGGTGGATGGGTCACAAAAAAAAACGACTTTTGCCTCCAACTTGGAGATGCATGTTCAGATCCATGTGGACTTTGAGTAAACGTTGAGTGATTTTAAGGTCCTTCCTTACGATGTTTCTTTTCCTAAACCTAATGGGCCCTCCTCCACACAACACAACACTGACGTGGTTAACATGGCTTGTCAGCAAACTGTTTCTTTTTTACACATTTATAGAGAAACAATATCCATTAAAAGTTGTGTTTATGTCCATGTAATGAATATAAACCAAAAACTGACTCTTTTTTAGCTCTATATTTGGTTTCTACCAACTCCTAGGTGATATATCTGGATCTTAAGCCATTAAACGCTCCACTATTAGCTAGGGCTGGGCGATATGGTCTAAAAAAAAATCTCCGATTTTTTTTCACAAAAAATCCGATTCACGATTTAAATCGATTTTTTCCCCTCCTAGTTAAAAAAAAAAAAATTGCGGCCTGGTAGCACATACCTGGGGTCCAAAACTTTCAGCATGTGAATAAACCCTGGCTTTTCCACGGTAGCCTATATATGGGCACCATATCTCTTGCAATATACATGGCAACTGCATCTGGGATCGCTTTCCACCAGACCCCTTTCTTATCATACGGCAGTGTTTCCCCTACCATTATATTGGATCACAACAGAAGTCATTTAAGGTTACCTTTACTATAGAACAGATCTATACCTTGTCCTTTTATTAAACAAACTAAATAGCCTTATGTTACAGGCTGAGCCTGATGTGTGTGGCTTGTGTGTGTGTATGTGTGTGTGTGTGTGTGTAGTTGATGTAGGAGGTATGAGACGTTAGTGCGCCGGGTGTGGTGTGTGACGTCAGACGGATGCGCCCCAGGAAGAAAGTGAGGCATGTGCTATGTTGTTTACATCGAGCAGCCACAGTGAAGAAGCCTACGCAGTTCTGCATGCTGTTTTTGAGTTATTTCCCTCTATGTAAAAGTCAGACACTGATGAGAGAGGCTGTGCATCATCCCTGCAGTGCTGAAAATAAAGTGCCGTTCTTTAACGCAGACGAAGTCCCGTTGTTTATGTGTTGTTGCCACAACGAGCTAACACAAGCTAAAGGAGCTAATGGTCTTCGGAGGTCCCTTTACTACGGTTCGGGGGTCTACCAGCTTGGCGTTGGTAACACTTATTTATCTTATTTACACAACGGCATGTCATTTCTGTCCCTACATGGTGCGCGTCTAAAATCCTCCTCTGCTCTCTGTGTCGCGTACGGCGGAGTTCGGCCCTGATGCGCACACACACAGACACAGGCGTGCACACAAAAGCGCTGAAGAACTCGTTCCCTTTCTTGAGAAGGAGTTCTTCCCCACTCACTGCCATGTTGTTTGTGTATCAAGCGCGCGGGGGGGAGGTGTGAGCCCACTCTGAACTACGGGAGCCCAGCGTGGAGCGGCAGTGGCGGATTTTAAATAGAAACTCGATTTTCATTCAAACAAATCGGCCTAAACTACAAATTCGAATTAATCGATAAAATCGATTTATCGCCCAGCCCTACTATTAGCTAACTGTGTTGTTCTGCTGGTTTGGGGTTGAGCAGGTACCCACTATAAGGTTTTATTGAGTGCTTTTACTGAAAACAGCTGCCTGCTGCTGCTGGAAATGACACTATGAGAACAGTGAGAGTGAACCAAAACAGTAAAGTTGCAGTCAGAAAGATAAACAATGAGCTGCAACAACCCAGTTGCCAGAAAAAATATTGGCATTGTATGTTTCTGCAAACCACGGATAGGTTACATTTCTGCAGTGTTATGTAGTGGATATGCTGAAACATGCTGTGGTTAACGCTTAGTCAGGTTTTAGGCACAAAACCACGTCATTATGGGTAGTAAAGGATCATTTTTTTTAACTTAAAATACCTGCTTTTCGTTGTCCTTAATTCCTTGAAATTAGTCCTTAAATTAAAAGTTTATGTTTCTTGTAGTCATATTTACTCAACCAAAGGGGTTGAGTGGACTGGCGTTGGCCAGGTGTTGGGATGAGCCCCTGGCTGAACGCCATGCATTGAAGTTCTCCCTTGAGAATGAAAGACTATTCTCCCTATGACTGCGTGTCACTGAGAGAAAGTCTCTGACTTTTGTGCCAATGCACCGAATGATATGAAGCGGTCTAATAGTCTCTGGAGTGGGGTCCTGGAAAGGGTTCCCCCTAAAGACTCTATAACACTACAAGGAAAACAATTGAGGAACCTGTAAGGGAGTAATTGGAAGGAATGGCCCAATCTGAACCTGAGTGGTGCTTTGTTACTGAACTTCTTTGCTATAGATTGGTCATGACTGAGCATCGGGTGATTAATAACTGTTCTTAAGACCAGAACACCCATGTCAATATAAAAGAATGTATTTTCACATTGTCATTTGATAATTAGTATTATTATAAAATGATCCATTGCCCCTACTTTAAGTTAATAAAAGGAATTTCTTTTAAAAAAAAAAAAAAAAAGGGTAGAAAAAGACACTCCTAAAAAGAGGGTACCAGTGAAAAGTACCTTTTTGGTGGTGGTGCTCAAACCCATGAGAATATTGTCTGTCTCTCACTTCAGCCTCACACATTCTCACCTCCCCCAGGCCCTTTATTATGAAACATTGAAGTCTTTTCCATTTCCCACTTGCCCACCTGTCCACTTCCTCACCTGCTTGACACACAGCTCCCCTAGTACCAGCCACCTTTCCTCTTTCTTCTGCTAGATCTCTATGCTGCCATCAAGTCTCAGCTACTTCTGCCTGTTCCTGGCCATGGGACTTTTGGTCTGTTGGACTCATTATTGAAATAGATTATCAGTTCCTATTGAAAACCTCTTGATTTGTTTTGGGATCCTGAATGGGTCCTGACCCCTAGGTTGGGAACCACTAGGCTATACCATTTGTTGACCGCCAGTAGAAACATGAAACAGTTAAACGGGTCAGGTAATCAGAGCAAACTAGGATTTTACATATTCATATTAATTTTGTTTGTTCAGTTGATTGTTAAAAGCATAATGAGGCTGGAATCAGCCTATAAAATGTGCAATGTTAACTTCCATGGAGAAAAACCAACAGCATTGTTTTTTTTTAAATTTAGCTATGACCCTGAAAGGTTGTTTTTTTTTTTTCCACGTTAAAGGGTTATTTAGAGTATTTCCTTATCCACTGTGAGGGTGAAGGACAGAGGGATGTCGTATGCTCTAAAGCCCTCTGAGGCAAATTGTGATTTGTGATATTGGGCTTTATTAATAAAATTGAAATTGAAGTTGAATCCATTCGACATGCTTACCATGCATTTAGCCATTTACAAATCTGTTTTATTTGCCTATGAATTTACCTTTTAAAAATAGAAATGGAGAAAGGGAGAGAAATTTGTGGGATTTTCTTAAAGGGATAGTGCACCCAAAAATAAAAATTCAGCCATTATCTACTCACCCATATGCCGATGGAGGCCCTGGTGAAGTTTTAGAGTCCTCACATCCCTTGCGGAGATCGGCAGGGGGAGCGGCTAGCACACCTAATGGCAGACGGCGCCCCAGACTAACGTCCAAGAACACAAAATTGAATCCACAAAGTATCTCCATACTGCTCATCCATAGTGATCCAAGTGTGCTGCAGCCGCGACATAAAAAGTTGTTTCGAAAAACGTCATATGAACTTTGTTTTTAGCCTCACTGTAGCCTGTAGCTCTGACTGCTTCTCTGTGCTCCGCGTTCACGTGTGCGCGCTCAGGGTGATCGGTGATGCACGGTCTCTGAAGAGCAGCAGTCTCGTCAGTACTGATGTCCAGATTCTCAAGTGCAGGCATCGCCAATTCCCAGTCTGAGCAGCAAAGACTTTCCTCATCCGTTGGCACTGCTTTGCATTTGAAACAACTACACCACCAGGTTTCCAGTGCTCGACTCCGGTATTCTGCGGCTGGCTGAGGCTCATGAGCTGCGGCAGTGGCTTCGTCCAGTAGCCTGAGTTCCGTCCGTATACTCGGGCTCAAACAAATACGGCTCAACAATGCAAATTATCTTTTAGCTCTGTGGTTACTGCTGTCTCCCCCTGCGGTGCACGTGTCACGTGATGTAAACACGGGTGAGCAAAGCTCATGCTTTCGCTGGTCTCGCGCAAGCGCGCACACGTGAACGCGGAGCACAGAGAAACAGTCAGAGCTACAGGCTACAGTGAGGCTAAAAACAGAGTTCATATGACATTTTTCGAAACAGCTTTTTATGTCGCGGCTGCAGCACACTTGGATCACTATGGATGAGCGGTATGGAGATACTTTGTGGTTTCAATTTTGTGTTCTTGGACGTTAGTCTGGGGTGCCGTCTGCCATTAGGTGTGCTAGCCGCTCCACCCGCTGATCTCCGCAAGGGATGTGAGGACTCTAAAACTTCACCAGGGCCTCCATCGGTATATGGGTGGGTAGATAATGGCTGAATTTTCATTTTTGGGTGCACTATCCCTTTAAGGTTTTGTGAAGGTCTTCCCTATTTATACATTTTTTACATTTTTATTCATTGCATTTCCACATTCTGTGTATTATATGTTCCATTCAATCTACCTGATGGAAAAATGCCTTTTTTGGAAAGGAATGCGGTATTAAAATGGGAAATGAGACATACTGTTGTGCTGTTCATGCACATATTAAGTTTAATGACAGCAACAGAAATTACAGTATGACTGCCATCTCCTTTTTGTTTTATGTTTTTAATTTTTTATCATGATGCAGAAAAAAAATCAGATTTTCCTCTTTCTGGTCAATTTATCTGTATGGGTGAAATGATCTTCTGGTTCTTAGGGTAACGCCCTGAGGCAACACCTCTTTTGGCCTGTCCTGCTCTATCAGCTGTGTTACTGTAGCTGCCTGTGACCTGTGACCTCCCCACACAGTAGGTGTGTAAAAAACGTGTGTGAAAAGACAGTTTCCCAATGGAGATCAAGAAATAACAACTCCCATTTTTCATCTGACCTTGACTGGAATTACTAGAGAGATTGTCCCAGTTTTGTTGTACCCTAAGGAACATAAACCACTGACATACAGTGCACAGTAAATTCCCCAGTGTAAAATACGCAGTGTCAAAATGCATGGAGTTTTTCAGAATTAAAAAAACAAGGTGGGCGGGTATTCTTATATGAAGTACAATAGAGAAATCGTATAGCAAGTGAGCATTAGGTACCAACTAGGGTGGTTATAAATAAGCTTACCAACAAAGCAAAATGTTAATGAGCGTTGTACATAAGCCCAGAGAGGCAAGGTGAAAAAAATGAATTGCCTGTAAATACATTTTTGCAGGCAATGTTGGCAAAAACCTAACTTTATTTTTTCATAGGAACTATTATCCCCTACATGGGATATATTGGGTGCATTCCAAATCTCACACTTTTTACTTTTAGCAGGTGCTGCAGATGACCTGAAAAAGTATGTACTGTACTGTACTGTTGCATGCAGTATGCACACAATCGGGACACATTACTTTCTCGTATTATTAAGCCCTGAAATTTGACCCTCTTGCTTTTATATCCATTACCTTGGAGACAAAACAAACGCCACTCACCAAGTTTGCCAGAGATGAAGATCAATCCAGAAAGCTCTGCTGCTGTTACTTTGCAATGTATGTAGTTTACTTTAAAGTTTTAAGTGCACAGATTGTAGATTTTAACGTATTATATTTGCAACAGTGAAATTACATCTGCAGTTCTCTGTCATTGTTATTTTTGTAGTCATGTCCTATTGTTGTTTGTGATATTTATAATTATTTTGTTGACTTAAACAATTAATATTCTTATTAATAATATTCTACTAGTCATCAGTTACTTAAATGCATTGTCATCCATCACTGCGACTTCTGACAGCTGTCAATCAGCTGTCAACGAACTGTCAAACTGACATCTGTTCACGGCTCAGTCAATGTGATGTATCTTCTGCTGCGCAGAGAATTGTCGGTCAGAATAGTCAGAAAAGAATGCTGCAAAATCAGACTGATTGTAGAACATCCTGGTATTTTTGGCACACTGAATTTAACGCATGTATTGGGACATACTAAATCTTTTTCTGGCATACTGAAATAGTATGGTAGTATGGGTTTTGGATCGCACAGTGTATCTCCCATGCAGAAGATAAACTTTTAGGATTAATTAGGCTATTTGCGAGTGAGAAAGTTGTGCTGAATGAAGGGACTAGTGCAGGATACAAAGGGCATTGAAAGTTCAGCCAAATGCAGCCAAAGGCTGTGTCTTCTCAGTTAACTAACAACCAATGTAAATGGTAATGGACCTGCATTTGTATAGCGCCTTTCTAGTCATCTAGTGACCACTCAAAGTGTTTTTTACACTACGAGTCACGTTCACCCATTCACAAACACATTCATACACTGGTGGCTGAGGCTACCATACAAGGTGCCACCTGCTACTCAGTTTTGACACACTCACACACCGATGGAACAGCCATCGGGAGCAATTTGGGGTTCAGTATCTTGCTCAAGGATACTTTGACATGCAGCCTGGAGGAGCCCGGGATCGAACCGCTGATCTTTCAATTGGTGGACGACCCACTCTACCTCTGAGCCACAGCCGCCCCACTCTTAATGTCCACTCTTAAATACAATTGAACTGCAGGATTCTATTTTAAATGCACAAGAACTGCCCGCATTCAAACTCAGGGAGTGAGTATTCAGATTGATTCATGTTTTTTTGTAACAACATTACCAGTACAACACCATTATGAAACTCTTTTTTAGTTTAGCACAAGGTGGGTGAAATAATACATAATTAATGGAGAAAATATTACTTGAATTCTCTAAAATGTGAACATAGCAGAGAGGACAGCAGAGCGGCTGTCTGCTGCTGTTGTATGTCAGCATTAGGAAAGATACTGTGTGCATTTCTGCAAGAAGGTGTGCATTTGAAAGTAACAGTACCGACAGACGGATATTAAATCTTTCTGTCAAGTTTTAAATTCCTACCTTAAGTTTTGAAGAATGCCTCTACATCTCATTGATCCCCACCTGTGGCTTTTTTTTTTCTCTCTGGCATTGTGTTGCCTACTGTGTTCTTGGCACAAAGGCAACATTCATACATACCCTGGCAATATGAGGAAGATTGGTCCAATTCTGTACATGTGCAGCATGTGTTCTGAAGACTGCTTTCATTTCGAGGGTGTTAAACACTACTGCTTTGTTACTGCTCTTGGTGTGTGATAATGAGGTCAAAGGCACCCTTTAACGTGTTTATGAGTGAATTAACTCCAATGTATCCCATCCAATATTTGACACTGAGAGTAACTCATGTAGAGCCTATGGATCAAACAAAACAGGACTTTCATCCAGGAGACTACAGTTTGTGTCCTGTGTGAACTAAAAGTCAGTGTTATTTTGATTTAATGTTATGCACTTATGTATGGACACTGTGCAATGACATACATTAGGTAATAAACACTACCAAACATAACCAAGTAATTTTGTTGCCTATCATCACATACACTAAAGGATGCCCTGTGCATTACTATGAGATGCTGAGGGGCGTGATGAAGTGCCAGTATTTGACAACCTGGGTATGAGTTTAATGCTCTCGGCAGTGGTTCAAATGTGGTTTTGCCTTTTCATTGGGGGGTGATTTTTGAGACAATGCTTGTGTGAAGAGGATTTTTGATCTGAGAATGAAGGAAGGGGGAAACCCATTTTTTAAAAGTATTGTTTATGTGTGGACTAGGGCTAACTCAATCAGGGTTAAAAATTATCACATAAGAGTAAATTATCAACAGTACTGTTGTGCTCATAAATATACATATCCCTGGCCAAATTTGAACTGGCCAGTCTTTTTTTGATCATGTCACAGATCATGCATTCCAATTACAATATGCAAAACAGCTTCTTGACAAGCCTCAACATCTCTAAAACAAAGTAGTTAGTAGTTATGAGACCAAAACTGATTTTTATTTTTTTTCACGACCACAATTAGTATGTTTGGAGAGGAGTCAACACAACCTATGACAAAAAGTACACTAGTGGAAGTGGAAGCGGAAGTGGATCTAAGTCTGGGAGCTGCGCATGGGAAGCACTTGGACCTCCCAACACACAACGTCAAGTTGACCCGTCAGTATAGATGCAGCTGCAAGAGGTGAGTGGCCATCACAGCCTCCTGATCTTAATACCATTGAGCCACTTTGGGAAGATATCAAACTTGCAGTTCCTTCAAGGATATCCAAGAATTTAAAGGGCCTGGACATTTTTTGACAAGAAGAATGGGCAGCTTTACCACCTGAGAAAACAGAGCCTTGTCCACAGCTATTAATAAAGACAGCAAGCCGTCACTGATGCTAAAGGGGGAAACATAAGAGCTGTGATCCTTTGTAGGTTAATTTGAATCCCATTAAATATGAAATAAATGTGTTTTGCCTGTCACTCATGTTTTCACTTAATATTGTTAACTAATAAATGGTGCATGTATAACTGCTTTAGAAAAGCGATGTCACACTCAAGGGAGTGCTGGTGTACTGAATATCAACACGGCTGTGATTCAGTCGCGCAAGGCCTCTATGTTATCATTGTATATACACATAAATTATGTATTAATAATGAAATAGTAATTGTACCTGTCTTATTTATACTCTGCTTAGGGGTAGTTTGTTATGTGCAGCATACAGGAGAGGACACATGTCATTGCCTTTTATTTTTCTGACACTCATCATCGGGTTACACTTTCAGTCAGTAGTTATTAATAACAAATAACATATCTTTGGAGAGCTTGGTTTATTAATTACACGTGAATCCATTTGATTAATCTGTCTGTTTTATGAATCTCTCATTACAGGTTGCACTTTTTGGTAGAGAGAACATTTGATAAAACAGGTAATCCTCACCACCAGCCCAACATCAACTCCCACACACACACACACACACACACTAATAGAAACACAGTACACAGTAATACTCACACACACATATACAGTAAATTATAGGAGTGGTTCTTTGAATTCTGATGCTGGGTCTGCTGGTGACTGTATGATGGAAGGGGGGGGAGGCCAGTAAATTCTCCCTAAGCGCTCATAACCAAGCAACACTGTCACATCAGATGAGTGAGTGAAGTCGTCGTAACTCAGCCTGTCAGGCTCTTTAATGGGCTTCAGCCTGTGTGTGTGTGTGTGTGTGTGTGTGTGTGTGTGTGTGTGTGTGTGTGTCACAGCTTACTTGTGTGGATGTGTCTCAACATCTGTGCATGTATTGTCTATGGTGGTTCACCTAAACCATTATCACTAAGGGAAAGAGAAATAAAGGGGCAATAAACTGGCCGTTAGCTCTCATTGAACATGTGTCCTACTACAGTACACTGTGTTTATGTGCTGTACTACCTGAATCACAGCATACACCACCGCGCGTCACTGTGCTCCGCCCTACTGTAGTGACAGCTGAGCACCTGTTCAAGGCTACTACTTCAACATCACAACATCAGCGTTGATACCTGTATTTCCACTCCTGTGCTCACTATTTAGCACTATATGTATATCTTAATATGTTTCTGTGTGTGTGGTAGTAGTGCGTAGGACAGTTCTCTATCCACTGGCTGTGACCCCTCCTGTCTTAAGCATTCAGTCGTGAGCCCACTTCTCAAGAAACCGAGCCTTGACCCCTCTGTTTTGTTTTTTTAATTTTAGACCCATTTCTAAACTACCATTTTTATATAAAGCTTTAGAGAAAACTGTTTATCTTGAGTTGACTTCTTTAATGCATACTTGTGATGTTTTTGACAAGTTTTAATAAGGTTTTTGTGCATGTCTTTCCACTGAATCTGCTCTGATTAAAATTACAAATGACCTTTCACTCACAGCTGATAATGGTTATTGTTCCATTTTAATTATTTCACATTTGAGCTCCGCTTTTGAAACCGCTGTTCACTCGATCCTACTGAATCGCCTTCAACAATGGGTTGGCATCAGGGATGCTGCCCTAAAATGGTTCAAATCATATTTACAGAACCGGTCTTTCTCAGTCACCATTGGCAATGCCTCCTCTTCTGCTACCCCTCTGACCTGTGGTGTTCCCCAAGGCCCCATCCTTGGCTCCTTGTTGTTTTTGGCCTCCTATTTGCTAATGTCAAACCTGCAGCCAAAAACCTTGATGTGATATCTGTTAGGATTTAAATTCGGGCTTCACACGGAGGCACCAAAATGTCGGGATCAACATATTAGTTCTCACCAAGGGGCACCAAATATGTTGGGATTTAACTGGCTATCGGAAATAATTAATAATTATTATTAATGATTAATAATTATGTTAAATAATGTGACTTAATTAACATTAAATCACCTCGTGGGGCACCATTCCCGTAAAGGGAATAATGATAGCCAGTTAAAGATATCAGTCTCATAAAATACGCTAAACTATTAATTTGGAGTTTTGATTAATAATTAAATTAATGACAACAACCAAAATTAATAGTAACGCCTNTGTGTGTGTGTGTGTGTGTGTGTGTGTGTGTGTGCGAGAGAGAAAAGAGAAAGACAAAGGTGGGTGTGGTGATCAAAGAGCTGTTTGGCCCACAAAACAAAATGGCTGACAACAGGGAACTACAAGATGGCCGAATCAAGGCTGGCTTCAGATCGGGGGAGGTGTCTGTCTGACCGTGTGGTCAGGACAAAGACAAAGGAAAACAAGCGAGAACTTTGAGATGCCTGTTTGGGTGTAGCTCTGTTGAAAGCCTATTTGTTAATGAGTCTCTGTCAATGTGATTTGTGTTGCAAACGGTCTGGATTAGTGCAGCGATTGTTTAGTTGGGTGCAAGAATCTGTTTGTGAACAGTATTAGCAAACTAAACACTTAGCTTTGGCGAAGCCAACTAATCAATGACCTGACTGCAACTGTCGCAACAATAACTCAGTAAACAGCATCAAATCACATACAACAAGTTAAACAGTCTTGTTTAGCCTGTAAAGCTGTGATAAGCTATGCCCAGTTGTTACATTACCGATCCTTGAATGGATGGAGGAAAGAGTCACTCGGTGGTGTACTGCTTTGTTAGCCGGCAGAAGAAGGCTGGGAAGGTGGTTCCAGGTGCAGTCTTTGTTGTGTCCTTTGTTCCAAAGGTGATTTAGTAGCATTGCAGCTCACTGTTTTTGCTCATATTGAGCTTCAGGTGATAGTTGTTGCACCATGTGATAAAGCTCTTTGTTAGTCCTCAGTATTTCTCTGTAAAAATATTATCTATCTGAAGACGGCATGTTTCTCATTGGAAATGATTCACTGGTATCACTGCTATCAGTACAGAGATAACTTCTGTTCCACCAAAAATACTTAATACCTTTTTTATTAAACTCCTTCAAAGTCTTCACTGTAATATTGTATGAGTCTGGACAGACATGGATATAAACTGCAGTGTGATTGTTTGGCAAAGGCACACAACTGTGAGGCGGTTATTCTAGTTTTTCTGTGCACTCAAATTAATAAAGTGAACCTTTATGCCAACTTGGATAAGAAGTAGCTTTAGAACAGCCACTAAAGGACCTTGGACCTCAGATTATTTCTCAACATGTATTGATAATTTATATACTGCTTATACATTTCACAGAATGTCAGAGTCTCAAGACACTAATATTGAGAAACCCAACTCAGACAACTGGCATCACAGTCTCACCGTTAAGGGTAGATGGTGTCCATTTAAGCTAAGCCTATCAATCAAAGGCAGATTCCTGTTTCATACAAACTGAGTCTGAGTGGTTTATTTTCAATTTAATAACATCAAGTTAAATGCTGAGTTTTGAGAGTGCAGGAACTCCGCTATGAAGACCTCTGACAGGGCAAAAATCATGAGCAGTTAGATGATCAAAGAGGTTGTTAAAATACAATTAGGCTCTCTTCATCATCCATCACCATTTAAAGACCTGCTTCCTGTATGCAAATTTGCAAATCCTAGAATGGTGAGGGAATGACCTGTCCTACTCTCCCTATGACTGGCTACTACTCATTGCCTTCATTGGTTGGACTGGTTTAGGCAAGAGTAGTGGAATTGGCTAAGTTAGGATAAGAATGTTGGGGTGAGTAAGGCGGGCCAGTCCTTCACCATCCTAGGATTTGCCAATTTTCTCTCATATTTTCATCTTAATTTTCTGGTAAGAGACAATATAAAAGCAGTCAGCAGATGCATCAAATGTTCTTGGACTATCCAATACTGTTCTTGTGGTGAATGATGAATCCCACCTGAACAAAAATAACCTATTGGCATAGGTAATGTCCCCTAAACAGTATATATGGGCAGGTGTGGCGCAGTAAGCAAAGGCTCAATAATTGGAGGGATGCCACGGGAAAATGCTCTAAGAAGAAAAGAAGTTCTGCTGTAGTATCCAAGTTGGTATTCAAGTCATTTACTTGAGTAAAAGTACTGATACCACACTGTAGAAATACTCTGTTACTAGTAAAAGTCCTGCATTGAAAATACTACTTAAGTAAAAGTATGAGTATAATCAGCAAAACATAAGTATGAAAAGTAAAAGTCCTGGATGGAAGAATAATAATTTAAATCAATTTAATAATTTAAACTACATAAAATAATTAAATGCAAAAGCAACAATTCCTCAGATTTGACAAGCTGGAACCATGAAATATTTTAACATGAAATGAAACACACACACACACACACACACACACACACACACACACAACAAAAATGCATGCACATCAGTTTGTATGATATCCTACGAATTTGCACAACACATATGACATTACTATCAAAAGGGGGTTAGTCTGGAGCTGCAAAACCTATTTGAGCCTATTAATAGACTATCGACATAAACGAGCAGTCAATGGTATGTTTTAGCACAAGGTGGCTTTTCTGCAGTGGGCTATTTTTGTTTATTTTGAACTTTGCAGCATTGCTGATGAAAGCAAATGAATTTGTCCACACACTATTGAATGCTCTATTTTCCTCTGAGACTTTCCCCAGATGATTTGTAATCCTCAGCTAGCCTCACTAAGGAGACTTAATACTTCTGTGGCTATCTCTAGTGGTGTTTTCAGAGGAAAAGGCGCCAGGTCACAGACGTATGACATTTTAGTTGATAAAGTGTTAAAATGTTTTTTTACATTGATGTATAGGCTATGCATTTTTAAAGTTGAAGAATGCAAGAACCACTTTAGGCCTACAGCAATAAAAGACAATTATGCATTAAAAAGCATGGTGAGGATGTACCTTAGAATAACTCAAAGTTCACTTAATGTTCACATGGATCCAAATATGCCCCTCCAGGGGAAAGTCCCGGGTGAAAGTTGTTCTTGTGACCCATCTTCCACCCCAACCTGCCTCCTTACAAGTACTCGGGCTGCTTCCTTGTTTACTGCCGTCAGTGAACTGGTCACGTAATTGCAGCCTTTCAAAAATCGTGGGATATGTACAAATTTGAATGCACTGCTTTTTGTAGTAAAACATATGGAAAATTTGTGAGAGCAGCCTGAAAGTAACTAGTAACTAAAGTTATGAAACAATTGTAAGGTAATTAGTAAAGTAAAAATTACTTCCCTCTGAAGTGTAGAGGAGTACAACGACAACGTGGCACAAGATCAAATATATATATTCAAATAAAGAAAAGTGCCTCTAATTTGTGCTTGGGCACAGTTCTTGTGTAAATGTACTTAGTTACATTCCAGCACTGATCAGCAGAGGTACACACAGTTACTAATAATACAGTAATTGGGATCAATGGACCAACTATATCAGTATTTCTTCAGCCAACAAATTTTAATAATCCAATTATTATAAATACTCTAACTTAAATTTAAAAGAGATACAAGTAGTGAATAAGATTGACCATGATTGTTGGAGCCTCTGATAAGCCGACATATAATGTATGACAATGTATTCTTTCTGATCCCGTCCAGTATCCAATTAAGATGCATATGCGGTGAACCTGACCGCCAAATTACCAGAAGTGCATTGTTCCTGCTGCATTGGGGAGGGTGTACTTGACTGCAATCTGCACTGAGCTGCAGGGTTCACCAAAATAGAGCTCCAGAGGTGTGAGAGGAGCATGTGTCCTCTATCTGTACATGGCTTTTGGTATTCAGTCAATCTTAGGGAAGGCTTTCATCCAGCCAACAAGCAGTTATGGATGACAGATTCCAATGAGAAGAGTCATTAATGGCATTAATCCAGTATAGCTTTGTGTGGTTTGGACATTTGGGCTTGGGCCAGTGAAACGAAAGAGGAGTACAGCACAAACATAAGTGCACTTTACACGATGAGCTTCCCAGCGGGTGGGTGGAGGATGGCACTCTTTACTCCAAAACTACACTTTCTAGTTATATACCACCTACTATGCACACAGTGAGTCACCAAAACACTACAGAGAAGCAGGCCAGGAAAAAAAATACAGCTCAGGAAAATATCACCTCACCGGCACAAAGTCTGCATCTGTTAAAATAAAATAAATTTAAAAAAAAAGATTAAATTACTGTCTTGCAATATACTCTTAGCTTGGATACATATTCATATCCAGCTTCCACTGGCCAATGTGGATTTATCAGAAGTTAGTGGGGTTTTTTTCTGCCCACCTGCTTAGTTTATGCTTCAAATCTAATGAGAACCTTCTCTCATGACTTGAATTGTTGACTCACAGAGCACTTAATGACAGAAGAGTGCAGGTGATACTGACATATGATCAAGAAGGTGTCAGATGGTGATTCCCAAGAATAAATGAGAGGCCCTAAATGTATTCCAAGAAAACGTAAATGAATGCAAATATTAGGATATGAACAGATAATGCACTCTTTACCCCTTCAGAGTCATAGCTCAGTCAAATTGAAACAAACACGCTGCTGGAATTAGTGGAACTCATTGTTTTCGGTGATAGTGGTATCCAGACCTGACAGACATCTGTGGGCGGGCATATGATATCTGTGAGAGTGCCCGATGTAAACATAATAAGTGGTGCCAGTATGTGAGTGCATTTGTCAGGCTGATTATACAATTATAAACATGTACCTCCTATCTATACAAAGCATATTATGCACATTGCATGAGGTCGTAGGCTGTAAATTATTTTTTGGGCAGCAGCCCAGGCAGGCTGAATTTTCACTAATCTGGAAACAAAATAGGTGAACACAATGACATTTAATAGCAGGTAAGTGGAAATGTAGCCCACCTGAGCTGCAGTCCAGGAAATGGAACACAGCTACTTTCTGGGCACTGCCAAGATGTGGACACAATTTTGGACCAGCAATACAAGTAAACCTGACATTTAAAAAAAAGTGTAGAGGGGTCCGAGGGTGGGGGGATTCACATCACACCCAATGATGTAATAATTTCCTGAAAATGTAACAACCTTCGCTCTTAACTTCATTGAAAATGTAACAAAACCCAATAATTTAATATCCTAACCAATAATGTAATAAAAAATGCCAACTGATATTGTGAAATTATTTTTGCCAATAATGTAGGCCTAATACCTTTCAATCATTTTATTTTTAAACTGATGGTGTAATAAAATGTAATGTATGTGTGGACGAATCAAATCAAACCTTTAAAGGCTTCATATTTGGGGTTGTATGAGGTACTTCTTCATAGTCAGTGTAATATTATTGGTTATTGGCACGCCCCCAGTCTGGAGAAGCAGGCTGAAGCAATGGACTGCTGTGGCTCAGTCTGTATCATTTTCAGTGTACACTGTATTGAAGTATTTTCCCTGATTTAACTTTCCATCAGACAGTGGTATCCTATGGGGAACTGTAGCTGAACTGTATTATATTGCTTTTTTCAAAGCAAGGCTCCATTGAGAAAGTAATTTAGTGGGGCAGCTTGGCTCACAAAATTAAGACAGTTCATGTTGTGTTAAAGTTCAGTTCAATATATGTAGAAGGGACATTCTGCCTTCTGAAAACCATTTCAGCTAACATTTGAACCAGAAAAGCTACAAATGCAAGCATGGTGTCTGTTTTATGTTTGATTTTTTTGTTTTGTTTTGTTTGTTTGTTTTTACCATAAGAATCATATTGGAATGCTTTTTTTAGGCCCCCTAATTTGCATATTTCCAGGATGGCAGCTGCCTAAAATAAGTTCTTTTTGTTTGTTTGTTTTTGTTTTTTGAAACACTTTTGGCAAACTTTGTGTCTTTTTATTTTCTTAAGCATTAGAAGCACACAAGAATAGATTTATGATTTCTTTTTAAATCATTTTACATTTTATTTATGCTCTCTTAATTTGTACATTACCAATATGGCCGCTATACAAAAAATGTAATTCAACATTGCTTAACAAAGGAGCTGCTGTCTACCACTGCTTTGATCAGTTTTGTTTTGTTCTTGTGTGTGACTTTTTAGAAGGGTTGGTTCAAATTCATCAAAGTCACACAATAAGACAAACTAACTGATCAAGGCAGTGGCAGACCAGTAGCTCCTGTGTTCAGTAAGCCCAATGTGTGTTTTTGTCAATGAAGTCTGGTGGCTGTGGAACTAAAGCTGTTGATAGCTTCCTAGTTGGAATGGGTTGTCTGACAGAATGGTTAAGGCAGTAAAAAAATACCCTCATATAGCATACACTTAATTTGTTATGATGTTTAGGTGGGACTTTTTTAGGTGGCTAAGTATGTTTTGTTGCTGACCCCCATCCAAATTGCTTAGCTCCTATGTTGGACTCCAGCCTTCTTCTCCAAACTGTGGGTTTGCCGACCGTCATCTACTGCAGGTAATACATTGACTGTGTAAAAGTATCTCATACAACCCAACTACAAAAAATCTGAACTATCCCTTTAAGCTGCACCTCCTCCCATTGGGACCCCTGGTTTTGGATTACTTTGGGCATATGTGTTAAATTTGAGTTATTATATGAACTTAAACTTTTGGACTGTTTTGATGATTTCCAACAACTTCTGGGATCGACCACAATGCTGTAGGTCTGAAAATGGATCTCATTGTAAAGTAAGCAGAATCTAAAGATTGGCTGAGGCTTGAATTGTGTTTACTTGTTAAAAACACTGGAGGAGTCCAGGTTTTGTTTTGTTTTGTTTCTTTGTTTTTTAAAGCATTAGTTTAGCTTGTGCTCCCTTTGGAATACAGCAACACACAGTAGAATCCACAAGAGGAGCTAAAGTTCACAGAGAGAAATAGTGGAATCAAACCATTTTTGGAGTCTTTTTGAAGCCAGTACCTTCTCACTCTCCTCTCCGCCCACACATTTAATAATACCCCCAAACCTTTTTTGCCCTCATGAGTGACTGAGGGTGTAGAGGTGTTCTATTCTGTTTCTTGTCTTTTTCTCTTTTTAAATGGTTTCACATTGAATCTTTGGTACGGCAGCTCAGTGCCCTTAGACATGAAAAACTTGCAGAGGGATTCTACAGTGAGAATGAGAGGAGCAGGGGAGAGGGAGGGCCAACTTGAAACAGGCAGAAGTGAGTTTTCAAATAAGACAACTAAAGTAGAGTCTAAGGCAGGAGGCAAAGGACGAACAGCGTGTGTGTGTGTGTGTGTGTGTGTGTGTGTGTGTGTGTGTGTGTGTGTCGAGGCAGAGGAAGCAGAGGAGGCGACAACGTTGATCTAAAGGGAAGAACACATCCTCCACTTCCTGAAAGGCAGGGAGTTCCACAGCAGAACAAAACGCTCAACGGCAAACGTCTTCAAATCGACTCAATAATTCATTTGTCTGCAAGGCACTTCTGAAGCGATGGCTCCTTTGAAGTGGTGGAGGCACAGATGGCCCGACCAGTGCAACACACAGACACACACGCACAAACAAATGCAGGTGTAAGTACGCTAAATCACCCTACAAGCTCACACATACACAGAGATGTGCATGAAATTCCTGAATGTATGACATATGGCAGTATACATGCTCCTGTTTCACACCTCTCTCACTCTCTGATGCACACACACACACACACACACACACACAGGTATTCATTAACACTCAGGCTCATAAGCGATCGACCTCACAGGAAGTAAACCAGCACAAACCATATGGTGACATCATAGACAGCCACTCTCTCTCTCTCTCTCTCTCTCTCTATCTCTCTCTCTCTCTCTCTCTCTCTCTCACACACACACACACACATACACACACCAAAGATTGGAGCAGCCAGCGTGAGCGGCGCTGCTCAGGCTGCTCAGCTAGCTTATTTTTTACATGTGACACGCTTGGTTTCCACAAAAATAGACAGTGAAAATGGTCTTTTGATAATCATACTGATAGCATACTACTTTCACTCTATTTTCACAGATATAAAAAAATATATAAATATTCCCCTTTTTACTCCACACTTTTTTTTTTCATTGTAAAATAAAAGCCCTAACAATGTCTTTGTCAACAGAATCCCTTCATTTGTGAAATATTTGCATGACCATGTTGCTGACCATGCAGTAGCTTCCATGGCTCCTTAAATGAGTGGAGTACAGGCTTTTAATTGTGGAAATACAGTACTCATAGCAGCAGGCAGCTCTGCAGCAGTGCCACAGCAGCAATGCTCTCTATGTGAGCACCGCATATGCGTGAACTGCACAGATAGCCATCACACGCTGCTCACAAAGGCAGTGCGGCCAGGGTGGTAAATACAATAGATATCTGTAGGCACACCACAAGTTTGGAGAAGCAGGCATGGGTACCACCACGGAAGCTAAGCAATATACTGTGGTTGATGGTGGCAGCAATAAAACATATTTTAGCCACCTAAAAACATCAGTAACAGTTTAAGTGTACACTATATTGAGAATGATTTCACAGATTTTACTTTCAATCAGACAGCCCTGTCCAACGGGCGAGCCATTAATGGCTTTAGTTCCCCATCTCGTCAACGCCACCAGACTCCATTGACAAAAACAGTAGTTTTAGCTCACTGAACACAGGAGCTGCTTGTCTACTGCTGCCCAGTTTGTTTGTGTTATTGTGCAACTGCAAATCAGAACAAACCCTTTTAAAGTCCAAAGTCACACATCAACACTAACTAGCTAATTGATTGAGGGACTGGTAGACCAGCAGCTCCTGTGTTCAGCAATGTGTTCAATTAATGTTTTTTTCTCAACAGAGCCTGGCTTTGAAGAGAGTAATATGACGGCTTCATTTCTCCATTGGAGATCGTTGTCTGTCAGTGAGGTAAAGCAGTGAAAATATTCTAAATACAGCGTACACTTAAACTGATGTTGATTATTTTTTTAGGTGGGACTTAGTTGGTGGTTTAAATACATTTTGCTGCCCTCTGCACAGCAGTGCAATGCTTAGCTTTTGTGTCTGTACTCCTGTCTGCTGCTCCAAACTGGGGAGATCCACTGCAGGTTATACACTGAGTATGGAAACTCAGTATGTAACGTATCCAACCCCACTTGAAAAGATCTGAACTATCCCTTTAAATGGCTATTGTTTGCAACTGATCTCTTGAGGATTAAAATCACATCTACCTTTATCTATAGGTAGATGGATAGATACATAAAACATTTATATATATTGTGGGTAGGGAGAGGGTTTTCATACTAGTAAGGTTTTCTTTATTTTAAACACTTACCATGTCTCTTGTTCATGAATATATCTGTCATTTTGCAGGATGTATTCTTACTTTCCTGAAGAACTTTTCTCCTTTTAATGTGCTCTCTGTCAGTTCAAGCCTTTCTCACATTTTCTCTTTGTCCTGTGCTGTCCATGTCCATATCAATACTGCCAGGGCCACATGCACTCCACACACTGACATATCAATGCATCCGTGCAACCGCCATCTTACTGAACTCTCTCCCATCAGAACCCATCTGATTCTGATGGGAGAAAGCTCAGTACAATGGTGACAAGAGAAATGTAACTGTTGAGGAGTGACAAAATAAAAGACAACATGAACCAGATACGTAGGATGAAATGTTAATATAATCTGCGAAACAAAACTTCATACAAACGTAACATGATTTTGTTTCATATTATCTGAATTAGCAAGCCTATGGAGGAAACAGCACAAGTAACCTGAAAATTACTTTACAACTACACTCTCTACAAGCAACATTACTAGTGAACATTTCTTAAAGCACTGCGGGGTGTTCGACCATTGGAATTCTTTTTCCCTACATTGACAAAGTGGGTTAGACCACATCATTTATCCTATTTTGTTTTGCCAAAATTCCATCTTTAGTCTGAAGCAATGCAAACACTTATAATATTATTCATTCATTCATCTTCTAACCGCTTCATCCTCTTGAGGGTCGCGGGGGGGCTGGAGCCTATCCCAGCTGACACTGGGCGAGAGGCAGGGTACACCCTGGACAGGTCGCCAGACTATCGCAGGGCTGATACATAGAGACAAACAACCATTCACACTCACATTCACACCTACGGACAATTTAGAGTTATCCATTAACCTAGTCCCCAATCTGCATGTCTTTGGACTGTGGGAGGAAGCCGGAGTGCCCGGAGAGAACCCACGCTGACACGGGGAGAACATGCAAACTCCGCACAGAAGGGCTCCCACACCCGGGATCGAACCGGCAACCCTCTTGCTGTGAGGCGACAGTGCTAACCACCACCTACTGTGCCGCCCACTTATAATATTATATATATAATAATAAAAATAGTACATCTTGATTAAAAGGCGCCTTTCAAAACACCCAAGGTCATCTGAGTATCAAATAATTTCTGTTGTCATGAACCTTTTTTGGTTCAAATCAAAACACACACAAGCTCAAACATTATTTACTGATTTCCATCTTCATTTATTTATTTATTGATTGTGAGATTTTTTTTGTTCCATTTTAACAATATATCATGTATTCCTCGAATGACAATTTTTCATGAGGTCTAAATCCACATTTAAAGGGATGGTACACCCAAAAATGAAAATTCAACCATTATCTACTCACCCATATGCCGAGGGAGGCTCAGGTGAAGTTTTAGAGTCCTCACATCACTTGCGGAGATCCCAGGGGAGAGGGGGTAGCAGCACAATTCCACCTAATGCAGGCTTACGCACCCCAGATTCAAATGTCCAAAAGCACATAATTGAAACCACAAAATATCTCCATACTGCTCGTCCGTAGTGATCCAAGTGTCCTGAAGCCCCGACATAAAACGTTGTTTGGAAAAACGTCATGTGATGGGGGGGATTTTATTCCATACAATATATTATGTGGATTAGTAATGTTTAAGATAAGCTTTAGTGATCCCAGAGAGGAAAAATAAAAATAAATGAAATTAGATTGAGAACAGAATAAAACAGAATGCAAGCACTTCACAAACAGCACCCATGACAGTCTTGTACTTGACTATTAGTGCAATACCATCTCCAGCAAAGTGACACAGTGGAGTGGTTAAAAACAGCAAAGTATAGTCTATGTAAAGTAATATGATATCACCAATTATAGTAGTGCACACCAGAATAGCAACCTAAATAATATACAGTAGTTTAATATAGTGTGAAATACAAAGTAAGATATAATGTAAGGAGAAATATTTTTTTCATATTATGAAATGAGTTTGAAAAATGTCCTCTTTTCTGAATACTCCATTAAATCCAAAATTATGTTTATATGCAGATATTCTGCATTAACAAGAACTTCACTTTGTTTTGTATGTCTTTAAGTGTTTGCTTTCAATACCAGCGTTCCACGTTCATGGCTCATCTACTCTAATAGTCAGTCTGGACATATTCAGCATGACCGCAGTTCTATTGGGTAATTATATTGTAGGTTGAATTGAAAAACATTTTGCAAATACATTCAGTGAATGTTTTGTCTCATGCACTGTTGGAAAACACAAGCCAATTGTGGCATTACATTTTCTTTAAAATCATACTTTGGTATACTCAAAAGAAGAGTTTTACAACTTTTTAAAAAGTTTGGTTGGGCACAGGGAAAGTATAACCCTGGGCTAGGTTTAGAGACTTGGTTAATTTTTTTGAAAAGATTGTGATGATGGTTAAAATTACTGCATTTAACGTAAGTGATGTAAATGTATGCACTTAGCATAGCATAGCTATGTAAAGTACCCATGTAAAGTACTTTGCGTAGTTACATCAAGTCCATAAAGTCACGTGACTACATTGAGTTTTGGTTTCACAGAGGACATGAACTGTGGTCTCCTAGTTGGAAGTCCATGTTTTTTTTTTACCCATCCACCACCACTCCCACCTGCTCTACAAGGACTTTCTCACTCTTTGTACCTAATTTGTGCATCTACCATGACAAAAGATCCTCATTTACTTTGCATTTGCATTGTTGTTGTGTTGCCAGCTAACGTATTGTCATAGAACGGTTCGTATGGTATCCTAAGAAAATGCACACACAACAGTTTGTAATATATCCTACAAATTCCCACAATGTTACATCCTTAGCACATAGTTACATAATTAATATGAAGTTACTGTGGTTAGGTTTAGGAAAAGAAACATGGTGAGGATGTACATTAAAATGACTTGAAGTTCACTAAAAGTTCACAAAGTTTCAAAGACCCATCCCCATGGGAAAGTCCTGTGTTTTGTGATCCATTCACAACCCCAACCTCCGTCCCTCCAGACCGCTCAGGACTGCTTTGTTGTTTGCTTCCATCATGCTTCCACATTGGTTACATGATCCCAGTCTTCCAAAATATGTGGGTTATGCATGACTTTGGGTGCAATACTTTTTGTTGGAAACCATATGAAGTTTATGAGAACAGCCTGTGCCAGCACATAATTTTAAAACATTTTGTGCCTGCTACCACGTAATGTATTGTTATACCTTCATGTCCATTTCATGTATTTCTATGAGACCAGGTACAGTTGAAAGCTCCAGAAGAAGCAGTAAGTGGTTTTGTCAAAGGAATTTTCAACATCACTTTGCACACTGAGGCCTTTTAATGGACATCTCTCATTATTTGTACATTTTATAGACACAATATTTATTCAAAAATCTTTGATAAGTTAATTTGTCATGAAAACTATCGTAAGTCCAGATGTGAATCAGTGATGTAATGGGATTTTTTTTGAGCTAAAAACAAGATTCTGGCCTGCAACAATCAGCCCTGCATTTGAGTGAATATATATCTTAACTTGTACAAACGTTAACCTTATAACTGTGTGATGATACAGTAGTCATCCACATGCTAATGTGAAGAAAATCAAAGGCAGAAGACACAAATCAAACAGGGATGTGGTTAAAAGATTAACGTGACAGCTTCCTCAACTTAAAGTGCTGCTTGCTGCAAACTGTTATACTGTAACTTCATTATTAGACAAACAGTGTTATCTGTGAACTGATGGGAGAGGAGGATAGAGCTGGAGGAGTACAGGGATGAGAGGGACGTGCAGGTACAGTTGGTGCGGTGAATCCCTGCTCCTTTTTGACTCGAACTTGGGTGTATTTGCCGCTCTCTCCTCAGCGTCTCTATCTGTCAAACTCTTCATGTAAATGAGCTCTCTATACTCTCTATATTGTCTCTATCGTCTGCTCTCTGTCCCAGAACAAGGTGGGATTCCTCCGCGGGGATTGAAGCTGCTTCACTTGTCAGCAAACAGACGGGATCATTGCTTTGTACTGGAGCCCTGTTATCTCTGGCTGTGTGATAAGGAACTCCACAGAGTTTCCCTATCTGGAGGAAGAAGAAAGACGACCCCGAGGTAAGCTCAGATTATGACAAGAATTTATCATTGCCATCGTGCCTATTTACATTGACTTTGTTCCTGCTTGCACACACTCACAGAAAGACAAACACGTGCACTCTCGTTTGGCTCACGTGTCCACACTAAACCCAGACCTAAATATATCCGGTGGATTTTAACATTTTATTCACAGTCGAGACACCCAGCTCTTAAGAGATTTTTCGGCACAGTTGCCAGAAAAAATTTAAGTGTCCATTTGTTTCTGCAAACCATGGGTACTTTACATTTGTATGTTACTTCGGAGCGGATACATCAAAACTTTACATTTCAACAATACTGTGGTTAAGTGGTTAAGTTTAGGCATTAAAAACACATGGTTATGGTTTGGAAAAGATTATGTTCTGGCTTGATGTCCTCATGAAACGTAAGTTAAGAGCGTCTCTAGCTTCTGTACTGTAATGTTTTTCCCAATGAAACTTGATATTTGAGTGGTGTACAAATTCAAATGGGATTTAAATCAAATCCTTAGCGTTTGAGTGGACCACTCAAAAGTGGGAGGGCTTTCAGTTTAGCTTGACATTCCATTGGTTCCCCGCCTCAAATTTGGCATTGCGGCCATAGTAATCTATTTTTTTCTTTTTTCTTTGTTTGTTTTTGTTGTTTTTTTTAGCCAGAAATGATAAAGATGCTGGAGCTGTCCATAAGTGAGGGGTGGATCCGACCCACTGACTGTGGTGACGTCTGTCACACGTACAGTCTGTCACTTAAGTGGCCCCATCCTTAAATATCCATTTCTTTTGGGCATTATTAAAATGTAAACCGATTAGTTCTATAATCTCAGCCCCCATGCAGTTGTCATGAATACTGAAATTAGCGATACATACCAAAACCATTTTTTGTACCAGGCTGTAAACATGTTTATTTCTGTTATAAAGTTGGACATTCTATCATGAGGGTCAATGGGAACTGACTCACTCTTGGAGCCAGCCTCAAGTGGGCATTAGAGGAGCTGCAGTTTTTGGCACTTCCAACTCCAGAAGTTGCCAATTGTTCACACCATGTCATGATCTATCTTTGGGAATTTACTGTAAATTTAGAGTCATCCTCAAGTGGCTATTCAATGAACTACAAATTTTGGCACTACTGCACTGGCTTGACTTTTTGGCATCAGAGGTTCCAGCTTGTTGGCTCCACACACCTCCCTCACTGCAAGATCAGGAGGAGGATGAGGGAGAGATGAATGACTGAGATCTTCACCACATTCTTTTGGAACAAAAACAAAGGTTTTTCCCACTGAAATCCAAACACACATCTTTTTCTTTCTCTACTTTATCTGTTAGCTAGCTTCTACAACCTACGTGCAGGGAAGTACTGTTTCATATGACTGGTGTAGCTGGCTAGTTGCTCAAATCTCATCTGACTGGATAAACTTCCGTAAAAGTTCCTGAGTGCAGGATGAGTCATCAAACATTTGAAACCATTTAACCTGGCTTCCGGAAAGAGAAAAGATGGGTATTTTTTGTAAAAATACTCTGATACTGGTTTTTGACATTCATCCGTCCATTCATCTATTTTGTGCTTATATGGGGCTGGGTCACTGCGGCAACAGGCAACAGTCCCTCTCCCAAGCAATGCTTTCCAGCTTCTCCTAAGGGATTCTGAGGTGTTTCCAGGCCAGATAATATTTATAATCCTTCGAATGTGTTCTGGGTGTGCCCCAGGGCCTCCTACCAGCTGGACACACAGAGAACACCTCTAAGAGGAAGCGTCCAGGAGGCATCATAATCAGATGCCCAAACCATCTCTACTGGCTCCTTCTGACGTGAAGGAGCAGCGGCTGTACTTCAAGCTAACTCCATGACCACAGGGTTGAGATATAGTGGACGAGTCAATCATAAGCTTTGCCTTCTCACTCAGCTCCCTCTTAACCACAATGGTCTGGCGCAGTGCCTATATTACTGTTGACGCTGCATCAAACTGCCCGTCGATCTCACGCTCCATTTTACCCTCACTCACGAATGAGACGCCAAGATACTTGAACTCCTTTGCTTGGGGCAGTGACCCTCTCCCAACCTGGAGGGGGCATTCCACCGGTTTCCAGCAGAGAACCATGGCCTCAGACTTGGACGTGCTGACTCTCATTACGACCGCCTCACACGGCTGCAAACCGCTCCAGTGCAAGCTAGAGGTCACAGTGTCATGAGGCCAACAAAAAAACATCATCTACAAAAAGCAGATATGCAATTCTGAGTTCGACAAACTAGACCCCTTCATCCCCATCAACTCATGTCAAAGAATATCACAAAAAGAATCGGTGATAAAGGATAACCCTGGCAGAGGCCAACACCAGATGGACACGTGTTTGACTTTATGCTGAATATGTGGACTAAGCTGTCACTTTGGTCATACAGAGACCAGATGGCTTATGGCAATCACCCTGGTACCCCATATTCCTGCAGTACCCCCAACAGAACTCCCCAGGGGATGTGGTCATAAGCTTTCTCTAAATCCACAAAACACACATTAACTGGAAGGGCAAACTACCCTGACCCCTTCAGCGGCCCTGCAAGGGTAAAAAGCTGGTCCATTGTTCCATGGTCAGGATGGAACTTGAAAATTTATTTTTCATTACATGGAGACTTCAGCATACCCTGTCTGGGGGGCACATTGTAGAAATGAAAGCAGTGATGTCTTGGTAAAAAAAACAACCGCTTTTCATGGTACTATCCCAGTGAAAAAAATGGCAATGGGTTGCTACAAAACACCCACGTTTGGTACCTAAAAAGCCACTGGAAACACAGCAGTGACTCGCTAAATCACAACCAATTTTAGTGTTTGTTGGTTTCAAACAGTGGTCTGCATTGATCTGCAGCTTGGCAGGCATCTCACTGAGTTGACCACCATCCTCCACCTCCCTATGACAGTCAGCTCATATGCCCCATCACTTTAGAAATGTTGATATGATTCGTATAAAACGTACAGATGCTACATATTTGTGGTTTGCAGTTGTGTACATTCCTAAAATTCTCGACTGACTGGCGACTGGCTTGATTTTTAGCAGTAAGGATTATTTTCAGGGGAATCCATGTCATACACATATTAACACACTTTTACTCTCAATAGAGGCAACAGAGACCATCTCCAAATGTCAGCAAGCTCTTTCCCAATGGGGCAGCTTTGCTATCTGTCCCCCCATTATTATCCTCCTCTTTCCCACAATCCTCTGGGGCCTCTGCCTGACCACCTGGCGGGGCTTTCTATGTTAGAGGAATGTCAGACAAAAAAGAATGACCTTCTGCTTCACTCTCGGCGCAGCATAACGCCTATCAGACCGGGGAACAAGGGATTTTTTTTTTCTTCAGCTTGACGCCTTCAAAGCCATCACTGTTATGTATATGAGGGCTATTGATGCGGTGATACTTGATGCAGGGAAACAACTTTTGCACCTGTTCCTCTTTGAAGATAAATCTGCTTTTATTCTGACACTGTCAACTCCTCGCTCCCCCTGTTTCCACACCTTTAGAGCAGGTAATCTTGACTCCGGATCTGTCTTTGTTTGACGTTATCGGACAGGTGAAAACAAACAGTTTGACCTGTGAGGTGAGGATCAAAGACAGCTTCAGCCAAGACAAAAAGGAGGCAAGGTGGAAACAGAATGAGAAGAGGGAGATGGAGTAAAAAAAAAAACAACAACAAAAAAAAACAGTAGCACAAGCTAACTCCCTTCACCAACTCTGCCTCTCATTCTGACATTTTCTCTGGAATATTAAGACATCTCAGTAATTTCCCTGAAATATTCAGCTCCCTCAGTGCAGTTATTGATGTATCGCGAGGTCTGTTTTCATTGTAGCCTGGAGTAAAAGCACAGCACCCTCTCACTCATACTCTCAGCGGATTTATCATGGAGATACGGTGGGCTTTTGAAAAGACTGTAAATCATGGCAGAGCTTTTCCAATATCCTGTGTCTCATGCAGAGCAGGAGAGCTGAGCATGATCATTGAGTTTGTGGAGCAGTTGAAGGATGATTAGGATGTTAAAGGCTTTCTTTTTAGATCAGCATATGCAGTTCGTTTAGTGCAGGCTTTGCTTCGAGAGCTTAACTCAGACACATGAACTTTTCTTAAAGACGCTTACTCCAACAGGCACACGCGTGCACACACACACATGAGTCGATTGGACAAGCAAAGAGTTGGGCTGTTTGTTCTGCTTGGGCTGGTAGAGTACGCCAGCAATCACTTGGCTGTAAGAGCAGCATCAGTCCCTGCTACGCACTAATGGCTCCTCCAGCAGGCTGACATTACCCAGCCTAATTACTGAGAGTACGGGAGGGGGGAAACACAACTATCGCCACCACAATTAGGACAAGATCCACCAGGTTGTCATCCATATTAGTACACACCAGATATCTAGATGGTCCTCGCCCCAGTTTGACAAAGTTCAACTGAGTTAAACAACTCTCGCTGCACTTTCAGCCAAGCTAGCATTGTAGCTTTAGGCAGGGGTGCAGCGTCAGGGGAGGAACACCAGGGAAATGTTTGTATTGGCACATTTTGCAATGACAACAATAAACCCCCTTAAACCTCTAATAAAGGCACTATACAGTGTACCGCCACTGCCCCAGAAACCCCTTGAGTGGTGCTTCCCAAGTTCCTGTGTCTTGACTGCCACCTGCTGATTAACGTGAAGGAACAAGGCCTCTTCCAAAGTCTAGAATCACCACTGGCTATAGGGATGGCAAATTCCACCACTTTGGTGTAACAATTTGTTGTAAAATAACAACACACTCCAAATGTTAATGATGTGTACTGTCTTTATCTCTTACACACCTATGGTATACAGTGCAGTGCCATTGTCTAATTCAAAACACTAAGTAATGGGGTACTCATCAAAAATCATTAGTTTTGCTTTTCTTTGTTTTTTTTTGTCATAAATTTAACATGTATAACAACCCTTAGCCGCATGATCCTATTCTGTTAGAGCCTCTGCACGTGTTTGTGCTGTGATGTTTGACTATAGGTTCTAAAACAAAATCTCCTCTCCCTGTTTAAAGGCAGCTCTCAGATCAGTGTGACTGAGTTTGTAGGGTGGCAGTTTGCTGCTGCTGTAAAGGCTGTTACCTTGGATCGGATAGATTAATGACATATCAACTTTTAAGTTGCAAACAGTTGCTTATTTACACATCCAGCAGTCATGGAGAAACATCACTCATTTGGTGTTGTGTTTGTGTCTGGCTGATGAATGTAAGTCTAATATTCACGTTCTCTTTTAGCTCTGTTTTTAGTCTCCACCAACTCCTGAGAAAAAATGTCTGTCTCCCTAGCTGCTGAATGCTCCACTGTGTTTTCCAGCTAGTTTCTAACTGCGTCTGTCTGTTGTTCGCTGCGGAGCAGGTAATGTGGCTTTTTTTGAGGGCTTTTCACTGAAAACAGCTGCTGCTGCAGCTGAAACAGCACTGCAAGAGTGATGAGACTGAACCAAAGCAGTAAAGTTGCAGCCGGACAGCTAAACAATGAGCTGAAACTCCCTATAAAGCTCTGTCAAGCTGAGAGGAGCTGCAGATTCAGCTGATAATCCTCTGTAAGTTCCACACCACAACTGACCCCACATTGTCACATTGTTTTCACATTGTCATTTCATAGATTGTTAGTGTGAATATATCCATGGTATCTACTTTAACCTGTCTAATTTTAGCCTCTGCATTTACTGATATATTTACCCTGTAAATTTCCATATATTCTAAATGTTGGTATGTATCCAGCTATAGTAACTAGTTGCTATGTAGTCTTATTCTTATTCTTATTCTTAGGGAGGGATGTCTCGATCAAGTTCTTTAATACTGGGTATCTGCTGATACTGAATATGATCCCATATTGTACTTGTATATGTTAATGATAATTAGGGTTGGAGGTCAGCCAATCATATCTGGTTGATCAGCTTTATTTTAGATACCAATTCATTAAAATATGACTGGATATGCCCTGATACTTATCCTCAGCTCAGGACAGGTCATTCTTCTTCTTCAGCTTCTTCTTCTTCTTATTATTATTAGTAGTAGTAGTAGTAGTACAATAAGGAAAAATAAATGATGCTTGTTCAATTATTGCTCAATTCTTTTTGGTGGCCTGATTTATATGGCATATGGAAACCTAACACAAACATAAGTACAGAAATCGTTTGTGAATTAACCAAAACTGTTTTAACTTCAGCATGACATTCTGAGTTTAGACCCCATTACTCATAGTATGAACCAGACTGAGACATGCTGAAACATATTAGGACAATGTTTATTCTGGTCAGTGGGTTCCCTTTGTGCTATTTGTTAAACACATAATTACCAACAGGAATGCATTTGGATTTTGACAGATGACATGTAGATTTAGTGGAGTGTAATGGTCATAATCAACTATCTTAAATAGCTGGGTCCTATCCTAATGATGATAGACATTTTGAGAGCTGATCAATAGATGTGAACAAATTAAAACAACACCTCAGATATTGCCGTGGGTATGGCCTTGAGGAATTGGCTTTCATCAGTCAGCTCACAGCAGATATGAAACCTTGGACGTGTGATTTTTGACAGGCGAAGGTTTGATTGAAGCAAGATTTGATGGGATGACCTCCTCTGTTTACTCTTGAAAACTGTTTTTGTCAGTAATTAGACCAAATGCACTGACGGTCCTCATTGACAGGGAGATAGCGTAATTGAGCTGTAGAGAAGCTTCTAATATTTAACTCCCCAATACTCGGCTGACAGCGCTGACAACATAATTAGAAAGTCATTTCACAGTGCTGGAGTTTGAGTGCAGTTTTTGGGTGTGAGAGTTGGCGGTGTTTCACTATGAGTTGAAGTTCTGCAACAGGAGAACTATATACTAATGGCGTGGGGGCTGTGCTCATGTAGCCCAGTATCTTTAGAGGACATTTCTACACCTAATGATTTATATTCACTGCCAACCTTCATCACCAATGCAGGAAGTAGTGTGTCCTTTAGGCAGAGAGCATGTGAGGGTTAGGGTGGTGGATGGGTGTGAAATCCTCTTTCATGCAGGAGACCAAAGTTCTGCTATCACAGACTGGAATTAAAGACACTCATTAACTGTTACCACAATCTTTACCTAACCCTAACAATATGTTTTTGCCCTGCGCAGATAGCTCTAAAAGTTTAAACGTTGCCACTAGATATTAAAAAATCTTTTTCTTTCCTTTTTTTTTTTTTTAAATGTAATCTGGGCTTTGACATTCTTGCCTGGTGATAGGGTTGGCTAAATACACCTACATAATAGCATCACTGAATCGATGTATCTGGATCAATACATTGATTCAATGATCCAAAAAAAAAAACATTCAGATCATCATCTTAAGGTTATGCTTTTGTTTTGAAATTCTGTGCCACTATCAAACAGCAGCAGGCAGATGGCATGCAGCCAAGAGAAGGACAATGAGGTTTATGTTATTTACTTGGCAATAAATGAGCAATATGGAAATATTTTCAATAATGGAGAAAATACTGGTCAACAGACAAAGCACGTGCCGTATAAAAAATGCTGTTACGAGATAAGACATGTAACGACACCTGCCTGTTCAAGCGTCTCACTCCACTAACTTCCAACATTAGCTTCTCTGTTTCAACAGTGTTCGGCTTAAAAAAACATGCATGCAGGCTGAAATTCAACAGAGCTGTTCTGTCAGAAGATGCAGTAACTTAAACCAACGGTGAATAAGAAAAAGTATAAATCATACATGTAATTTATTAATGTATGAGTAGAGGAAAACTCTGCTAGCTGCTAGGCTAATTTATGCAATGTAAACATGCTTAAGCTAACGTGTGACTGGCAAAAGACAACTGAATCTTGACAGTTATTACTGAGCTGAAGTTATACTTTTGTTAAATGATCTTTGTTGTTAATTCATGTTTTCTGGCTGTTGGTAGAAGTTTGCCCTCAGGGTTTTCAGCCAGATAACCCTGAAGTTTTAGGGAAAAGATCATGGTTTGGGTTAAAATTAAAGATTTCTTCCAGGCAGCCCTGAAGACTAACTTATCTCATGTGCTGTTTAATGTGTATTTGTGGAGTCAATGTAAACATAACTGCAATTAGGTGGTTACAATTATTAACATTTTTTTTTTAATCTTTAATGGCCAAAAGCAAAAGTGGAAGGAGGTGGCAGCTTCTTCTCTCCCATGCCCCTGAATTGTATAGAATCAAAATCATACAGTGGTAGACTTTGTAATATACTGTTTCATTGTCCAAAGAATCAATAAAGTATTGCATTGTGATGCAGCTGGTGATTAACAGCCCTAAGAGGTAGTAGGAAAGTGCCATTACAGTAATTTCACAGGTGCCAAACTGATGAACATTTTCTCCAAATACAACATTGGGTGCAATGTGAGATTTGGTGTTTTGCTTAAGGAAACTGACCTTGAAACTTGCAATTTATCTTACCAGGTAATCAGATTAAATATTTAATTACAGTCTGAAATACGGAATTGTGAAAGAGACTTTCCAGGAAATATGCAGAAACCCAGCTAATGTGAGGTCTGGGCGCTGGCAGCTGCTCAGTGCAGGCCGACTGGTCTGGTCAACTTTTTGGCTCAGCATTTGACTTGTGATGAAAGGACCATTTTCCATTAGTTGTTGCTTTTTAGATTAATTTGGGCCCTAGGCCTTTTTGGGGTATTTTCACAGCCTTTACTTTTAAACTCATATCACAGTCATTATAAAGGCTACATACACATGCTATATCTTTTTTGGGCTAACCAGATTTGCCATCATTTCATGTCCTTCTATGTGCCTGTATTTTATATTAATTTTTATATCAATGAAAAAAATAAATCTGTGTTACTAAATTATTATATTGTTACATGTATCTCACCATAGCAAGTTGGAAAATGACATATTCTGCCATATATGAAGAGGGGAGAGTCTCTGGAANCAACTGGACAATATGGAGATATTTGCATCTTGAAAGCCGAACTACAAATGTGGATAGACAGGAAGATACCTGACGAAGAAATTCGTCAGGTTTTTATTTTGTAGACAATTAATCTGTATTTATAGCATGATGGGATGACAGCACAATGATGTGTGTGGTATCACTGGAAAGCTCTGCTCCTGCGCTTTCATGTGATATGCGTGGCATTTCTGTGCGGGCCTGCATTCGCGAGTAATCCATCCAAGAGTAATGTGTGTGCAAAGCTGTATGAGAGCTCTGTTATACATCATTTTAGTGTAACTTTATCATTTTTTTTTCGTTGTGAAAACATTGGCCTACCAAAAAGTCTTGTTGGAAAGCTGCGGTTCTGCTGTTTCCGCTGATGTGCGTGGCTTCTCGCTATGACAAACGGTCGCGGACAAAATCCATAGAGAAGAACAGGTGTGAATTTGGACACACTATGCGTCATTTGGGCCCAAAGGGTTAAAGTTAATTGTATGAGGGGCTGAGCACAGCTCAGTAAATGTGGCTCTGGTTATTTGCAGATGAAAATACATTTAGCAGTTTATTAAAACTTGACTAAAACTGACTTTGTTTTTAAATGTTTTTGACATGATAAACTTTATTTCACTGGCATTTGAAAGCTTCTGTGGGATCTCCTGAGATTACAAGTGAGTTGTTGTTGCAATAATGGCAGTCTGTTTACTTTCACTTTCATCAGTTATGCTATAATCTTTATGCTAAGATGCTTATTTAAGGTTTTTAAAAAGTATCAGAGGAAACTGCAAATTTTGTTCTAACTGTCCATCATATTCTCATCCCACTTTGTCAGTGGATTTAAACATCAGTGACACACAGGGTTACATGCATTGTGTTTTTTCAAAATACACTTCTGTTTCTTTAGGAAATGTTACATGCATGCATGCCTCATCTTTTGATTGACTTTGATACAGGATGATTGGCTGTTGAAACAGGTCACGTGTCATACATTCTAAAAAAAGCCTGCCGACTTGACAAGGTGAGTGCAGGCAACACCATCAGCCAGCTTGAGTCGAGCTGAAACCAGCTAGACTGAACTGCTGCAGTTTTTCTCCGCAACATTCTAAAACAGTTTTGGCCAACACGTTATCATCACAAGTCATCACATATCGCTTAAATGTAAGTGGCCTTTCACATCCACATCTTACATGCTAGGCATCCGCCTGCATTTGCTGTTGACACTCCAGGATGCCACAACCACCGGCTAACACCACCTATGTGCTTATCATGCTGCCACTACAGGTGCTGTTCAGCTGACTGGTGAGTTATAACAACACTGCTAAAGTTTCAGGTTAGCTGTGTTACAAACTGGCACTGCCCGGCGGCATATCATACCGCTGCGAAAGATGGCTTTAGACATCACTGACAAATTACTAACAAAGAAGCAGTATCTGATGACCTCGGAATGAGAACAGGCTGTTTTCTCTTGTCATGAATCTTTGGTGTGAATTGGGCTTAACAAGGAAAAAATGTAAGATACCTCAGGATGAGTAACAAAAGAGGGATCTCTCTCCCTGAATGGACAGACTTTTAATAGATGATAGTAAAAATAGAATTTTGCAAGAATTTTGTAAAAAAAAAAAAAAAGATTTAAAGCTGGGCTTTTGCAGAATCATTCAATATTGAGTTCTTGTCTGGAGGGTCATTTTACAATGTTTTTAAGTAAGAGCAAAAAAAGACTGATATATTTATAACTAACACACTAATCCATCAATTACAATCAAGTTACATTTTATAAAAAAAAAAAAAAAATGTGTTCAACCATGTTGTTTCCAAGTTTTTTACTTCATTTGTAGACATTCAGGAGAAAAAGGTTGGGGATATTTGTGATTATGACCCAGTGGCTAATGCTGGCACAAAATGATTCTACCACTGATCAGATGTCAAGGGCCTAACAGCAGCTTTCCATAAACGACAACATGATGATGTCTGGACCTTTTGTCCATGAGATAATGCACAGCACACATTAGAAGTCCAGCAGTGTGAGGAGGATTTAGAAATAAAGCCTTTATTAGTGAGAGCGTACATGTGCATGTTTCTGTGGACAGAGTCAACAGGAGGCTTATAGTATGTCCACAGAAGAAAATGAAATCCCTGTCCAGACAACAGCTCCCAGTGGGCGTCATGGTGTCTGGAGATACTGCTGCTCTCCTACAACAAAGAGAGAAGAGGAGGAGGAGGACAGAGAGGTCCCCTGAGTTAAGGATGTTTTCAATTTTAGAGAGACGTGATTTCAGCCCAACAGCCTGAAGCTTTCAGTCAAAATGACAAGGCTGTGTTTGTGTGTGTGTGTATCAGCGCACATCACAGACACACACAAACACACACACACACACACACACACACGCACACACAGAGGCAAGAGAGCCATTTAATCAATCTCTTTGCCTGAGCCTCGAGCCTGCACACTCATATACATCAGGTGTGGCGTGTGCATACTTCATATCGCCCACCACGATAGATTTATCATCAGAGGTGAGCCCATGCTTCATATTCCTCCCCAGCCATCGATCGGCCAGACGCCTGTTGCCCTGAACTTCCACTGGGAGCTACTCCATCTGAAGATGGAAGTCAGGAGCTTGTCACCCTGACACATTGGCTCTGAGAGAGATCAGCCAGCACCATGGAAGCCATTTTCCATGGGCTCCCTCAAACTTTCTCCGCTCACTAGCTGCTGTGATGTATTAGTTGGACTAGATTGTTTCTCAGACACCGTTGCGTGTGTTCTTCATGTGTCTGTCTTCTGTCTGTCTGTTTGTCGCTATGCTGTAGAATCTTAGTCTAAAAGACGATATTCAAGCTAAACTATGGGTTCTTTCTTCTTCCAAAAGTTCTCTTCTTATAAATTAAAAGGTGAATTCATAAACAACAATACATATAGGCTTGTTAAACTGACTGCACTTTGGGGGTTTGTGTTACAGTCCTTCTTGGTTTGGTATGACCATTAACATGGTTGCTAATGTTAGATGACGAAAATGAAGATATACTATTAATACCTGAGGGGGAATTCAATTTTTTTTTCTCACTCTGTTGTCATATACACACAGGCCCAAAATAAACACACATGCACCAACAGGACCTATACATGCAATGGAGGAATATCAGAGCGAGAGTGCTGCCTTGGACAGGTGCCCCGAGCAGTTGGGGGTTGGATACCTTGCTCAAGGGCACCTTGGCAGTGCCCAGGAGGTGAACTGGCACCTTTTAAGTTACCAGTCAATGCTCCGTTCTAGGTCTGTACAGGGACTTGAGCCAGCGACCCTATGGACTGAGCTACTGCTGCCCCAAATTTTGAATCTATTAGTGGTAGGTGTATGGATGGCAATGTTGGTTAGTTGGTTCACTACTTTGGTCCAGACTTAGATATATTAATTCTGCAATCACAGATTGGTAAACTTGTAAAAAACTGAGCTAGGCTTACAGTGTGAATGTCTCCAACTGTGACTGTCTGCAGTTTGGTGCTAAGGGTGGTGCTAAGGGGTTTTGGCAGAGGTGAAAGGACTACTCAGATGTTTTATGTGAGTGAAAGTAGCAATACCACAGTGTAGAAATACTAGAAATACTGTTACAAGTAGACCAGACGTCATGGATTCAATTTTTACTTAAGTAAATATATTAAAAAAAATTGGCATCAAAGTAAACTTGAATTACCAAAAGTAAAGGTACGTATTATGCAGAATGGCCTCTCTCAGAATAATGTACATTACATGCATCATTTTAATGTTGCAGCTGCTAAAGTTTGAGCTAATTTTTTACTACTATCTACTCTGTCTTCTTGGTAGCTTGTAAATATAAAATATATTTTATACTATTTATCTGAACATGGAATGTAACTATTAACTAAAGTTATCAAATAAATGTCAAAAATATTTGTGGCAGCTTTGGTTGCTTTAGTCACTCATCACGTGAATCATTGAACGTTCGATCATGCTTGTCAATTTAAAGGAACCGCAAAGCGGACTACTGGCTTGAAAGCAGCGTAGTTGCTGCTTGCTGCTGTCCAGTCAAAAAGCTCATAGTTGGCCTACAGGGAGTTATGTTTGGTCAATGAAAACAGAAAACGTATGTCATCCCATTCAAACCAAGCAAGGAAGACTTACATGCTACGCCGCAACAAAACTCACCAGACCAATCAACTACGTCCGCGACGCGGTCCCAAGCCTTTATTTTGGTCTCTGTAACCGAACAGCGCCACATTATTATGGACTGAGTGGGTGCGAACGCAAGTAATCAACTTCTCGATATCCATTGTCGGAACAAGTGTGCTGTAGGGACCAAAGTTACATGGCTTGTTCCGAGGGACCAGCTTCATCGAAGCATGTCAGCACGTCAGCATTCCGATTGTTGTCGCCGATCTGCGTCAGAGCTCATTACCACAAAGTTAAACAAGTTTTAACTCTCCTCCGGACAGCTCCGGACGCTTTGGTTGCTCAAGACATGCGGCTGACGACCAGGTCACCCAAGTCGCCCAGTTCGCCGGGCTTTCATTGAAAATGAATGACTTCCGCCGCTTTGGAAGCTCTGGTCGCTTTTGGTGTGAACATACAGTTATATGTCTAACCCATACGAATTTGCATGTTTATGTATGAATAACACATTCATTGCCATATATATGCAAAGGTAAGTTGAATATTTGCTAATTATATGTAGCCTTTACACATGTCCCTCACTCTTATTTACTTGCTCTTATAATGAACAAATTATGACCAAATGTGAAGTCGATGACATTCCCATCAGCCTCAGCTGTACTTTCTGTTTTGTGCCAGTTAGCATGCTTAAATGCTAAGCTGAGATGGTGGACATGTTGGACATTAAACCTGCTTAATAGCGGCATGTTAAGCATTGTCATCGTGACAGGTTAATATGTGTATTACTTTGTAGAACAAAGGAGAACTTTTAGATTTTGCATCTAAGTGACAGCAAGGGTAATTGTATGGTTTTCTGAAAGTCCATTACTGTTTTGATGCTTTTTAAACTCTGCAGAACTACCACTTTGTCACCTCAGGTTCTTGTATTAAAATCAAAACATATGAAATCAATGAATAAAACATCTCGTCAAGTCAAAGTGTGTGGCAAAAAGGTTTGCTCTAACTATGGTTCATGACATGGTCAGAGACTGAAAAATTAAGCCAACATGCAGGTGCCAAGCACTGCAGTTCCTCTAATGGCCTCTTGAGGCATACTTCAAAAGCCAGTCAATCCCCATAGACACCTCAGTTAAAATGACCAACTTTGCAGCAGAAAAAAAACATGTTTACTGCCCAGGCTATATAGAGCCTTTTAGGGCCGACGTCTCAATGTTGTCAGTTTGTTAGCTGGAGGCAAAACATGATTCACCACCACAGGGCTGTAGGCTACATAGGAGTCTTAAAATGTCGTCTTGTTATTGGGAGCCAGAATAGTAGGAGTCATGGCTCAAAACTTAAATTTTAGCATATACCACCCGACACTGCCCAGCAACAAAAACAACTATGGTTAATTGAGATACTACGAAAGGACTGGGCGTAGGCGATCATCAAAAATGCTAACATGTGCAGCGCACACTTCATATCAGGTTAGGGGGAAAGTATTTCCTGTTTTAGGGATGAATAACGTTATGTGTATGAAGGGTTATCATGTCCACATAATCAGAAATTGGAGAGGTATTAAAGGCACTATGTGTAACAATTTCAGTTGTTCTTTGAGACAAACAAATTTTGCAGTCAAAAGTGTGTCCTAGCACATGTGTATTTACCTCCATCAGCGTATCTAAGTATGTCCGTAAGCTCCGACATTCTCATTTACATATACATTGTGACCGGTGTCTCATCATGTACGTGCGCAATGTTGAGAATACATCCGCCAGCAAGGGACACACAGCCCCGCCTTCAGCGTTTTCATTGAGAGCCTGAAGGAGAGGAGCAAGAGGCGCTTCTCTACTACCCCAGCAAATTTGAAACAAAGTCCCACTCTTTCAGCATAATGCAGGATCATGCATATGCACCATCATGGGAGACAGAATCCTTGTCGCCAAGAAAGCTCAAAAGAGAATCAAAAAGGCAACGAGACCGGCAAATTCAAAAAATGAGGGTCAACATCGGGGTAGCCTCTCCCAGCTGGAAGGAGCTGCTGCAGGAGTGAGGTAATGCAATCACAGCTAACAGCGCTAACAGCGGCTAACAGCTGTTAGCAACCAGCGCCTCTAACAGCGGCTAACGGCGGCGCTGGCGCAGTGTTGCGAGGAGAGGGATGAGGTGTGTGAGGTTGAGCCACTTGTCAGTTGTCATAAGACAAGACGTGATTGGTTTGTTTCGATTTACACCCGCCCCAACAGTCCTACATTGTAAACACAGCCAGCATGGTGAGGAGGGGGTTTGTCAACTCTCATCGTGTGTGTCTGCGTAGGAGCCTGAATGAATACTCCATGAAATATCGGATGACATGGTTTCATCAATGTTATCATAGCTTTTTGGTACACAGCAGCTACCGTTGTTGCAATATGCGTTTGAAACAGTGAGGCACTAGAGTGCGCTATCCGTTTGAATGCAATATACGATCTCAACACTAGATGGGAGAAATTCCTTCACACTGTGGCTTTAAGAGGAATGTTGGATTTCTCCGTAAGGCTAACTTTTTAGTGCATTAGCTAACATTAGCTCGATAGCAAAACAAACTGGAGGAAACCGTTGAAGTGTCGTCCTCCTTTGAAAGATTGGCATAGAAATCAACCACGAAGTCAACCGTCCCACCTTCAGCAATCCTGTCAAATCATCCATCCACAGAGTGAGAGTATACAGGTCAGCCAGTCTGGTCAGTGTTTACTTTTTCAAGTAACACTTGTGGTCCCGAAGAGTGAGTGACCTGACATGGTGCGTTGGTAAATTCAGTCTGACGTTCTACACTAAAATGAGAGTCCTGTTGGTCAAAGAAACGAAATTTCTATATAAATTAACGAGCAGTTAAATTAATCACACATTCACAGGTGCTCTGCTGCTCCGTCTTCACAGACAGAGTGCAGTGCTCTGGATAACTGAATGGTACATTCAGACAGTACTTTGAATTTACGAACAATACAGTTTGCTCCAGAGTATAGAGTATATGGATAAGTATTTCTGAATGCACCACTTGTATCATCTCCTACCATTGTCTAAAACAAGCCAAAGGCACTCGCTAGCTAGCACTAGCTAATATCTGTGGAGAGTTATTTTGCATCCAGCTAAGCCCCGCCCACCAAAAAACGTCATACTGTTTACTAACCGTAAAAGGGTCTATAGCTGATTTGCCCTATGACAATTGTAGGTACAGGGAGCAAATTTTTATTCCGTAATATTTGTATTTATATATTTGTAATATTTTTTCTATTTGTACCCCAGTCTATTATTTGCTTAAATCACTGAGCTCAACAGGCTTATATTTGGAACAGGCCTTTAATTCCTTTTACACTAAACTGTTGCTAAGCAAAGATGGGAAATATGATCAAACTGTTTATTTGAACCAGTATGAATACTACTTGTACAAGAAATTAGGCTTTGAATAACATATCAGTTATGTGTTGTGTTATGACACTTGTTTTACGGCACCAAGCATACTGACACAGCACCACTTTATCTTTAAAACAATATTCATAACTTTATGAAAAACCCTTTTGATTCTTTTGATCAGTGGACCCTTATAGACTTAAAAACAAAATAACTTACCAGGTAATTGACAAATGGACACATACTCTGACTTTATGACAGCTTCAGAGGAAAGGAGTCAGGTAAATCTGAGTTAAATAAGGTCTTCTCTGGTGCTCATGGTTTTAGTAAAATTAAATTAACCAAGCTAATGATATGTAGCATCTTGATATTGACAAAAGTTTAAACATTTATATTTTTATGTGTGCTCTAAACACTTAACTAATGCTCAAGTGGGTAGTCAACAATCCAGCTTTATGCATCCAGAAAACTTTCATAAAAATAAAGTGCTTGGCAACCAGACCAGGCGTCTAATTGAGACAGGCCCTTATTTGTCAAAATGTGTACAGGCCAGTAAAAGAAACTTGGCATTTAATTGGGACTAGGCTTTTCTTTGAAGTTTTATGGTAACTCACCTTTTTACATTGTGTTAATGCTTTAAGTTATGCATTATTTAGGGTGCAGCCGCTTTAATGGAAATGTTGCCTGCAAGGCAACACCACAGTCTTTGAGTCAGATCCACTGCTTGCTCCTCCACAGACCCACGCTGTTGCTGGTGTGAAATGAAGACTGCTTGACCAGTCTACAGTAAACAGTTATTACTTTGGCAACTGTTCTGTTTGAAAAAACTTTGAAGTTTGATTTTTAGCATTGCTTATATTTAAATCGGTTATCACACCAGGACCTTAAGATGATAATGTTTCTCAAGAGCAGCCAAACAAAGACCTTTTGCAGGCAATCAGTGTTTAATGAGGTTTGGAGCGACGGGTTTATCATCTTTTTGCACAATGATCCTGTGGTAAAAAAAAAAGCAAGCTCCTTCCTTGTTTTCAGTGTGTGCTGGAGGTGGAAGTGGTGAGGAGGTTGAGCTATTGTGACTGAGTGTGTGGCGCTTGCTCTGTGCTGTTTAGTAGACTAGAATCCTTTGGATTCCTCTCTTAAGTTTTAATTAGTTCCTTTGCATAGAAGAGCTCCCACAAGTGACCATATGGGCACTAGAATTTAATTTGGACAAATTGCAAACATGTACGGCATCTCAAGTGGTAGGGATGGGGTGCTGTTCAGTGCTGCAGTGATAAAAAGGCTAGTGTGTTTTATATATGAATGTCTAGGGTTTACCCTGTTTCTCAGCCTGCAAATGATGAACAGAAAACAGAAGAATGGATAGATGGATGATGCACGTCTCCATGTTATTCCTGGTACATGTTATTGTGGTCAACATCCCTCCATGTCAGTGATGGCAACGCACCGCATGTCCTCTTCATGTTGGCAGCATGCAGAGTGAATCTATAGGCCTGGCCCTCCTGCTGCTCTTAAAGAAAAGCTCAAACACATCAAAGGTAATGTGTTTACACAAAGACACACCATTATCAAAGAAAGATTCACAGGCAAATCAACATCCAGTGTGTCAAAAGGCTCCATTTTGGGCTTCCAAATACATTATTATGGCCATCAAAAGGATGAGTGACGAAACCTCGGTTATAGGACCAGAGCAAACATAATATAATCCAAGTGGCTATGTGACATATGTGGTGCTCTGGACTGCTAATATGGATGGTATGTTTTGTACATTTGTCTTTTCAATTGTTGATCTCTCTCTGTAAAAACAGAAGAACACTTAGAAATAGATACATCTATTTCAAATGTCACCGTCCTCATACTTCCATGCATCCTTTATGTTGACATAGATACAGCCAATAGATGGCACTAGAGGGAAAAGTCAAAAGTTTCACACAACAACAAATGAGGCGACAGTAGAGGAGTTCGTAATATTGTACTTTAAAATGGAGGCAGCGCTGTAGACGGTGGTGGTCTGTGCGACCATTACATATGTATTCAGATATATGGATGAAGATGAAGAATTGTTTTCACTGTATAACCATTTAGTCACGTAGTTATGCAAATGTCTTTTTCGTCTCCTGTGGTCGTATCACGCTTGACATATGCTACACTGCCTCCAGTCTTCGGTGGTACTGCTCTGTGTCATCTGTATCTGTAAGCTCTCAGAAAACATGCACAAATATGGATGAAATAAAGGCAGAGTAAGGACAGAAGGCTCTGTCTGTCTCCATATCTAAAGTTGAGCATAAATGAGCACCTTTAATTCTGCAGGACCAACACAATATTTGAGTCGGAATAAAATGTTTTCTGCTAGCTGATTCTATTGTTGTTGTTCTAATAACATCTGTACCTGTATCTTATCACTCAGGCTAATTTGTCGAGCAAACTAGTCAAATACACCACCAACCAAACTATGAGCCCATTATTTAAAGTACAGTACATGACCTTTAGCTATTTATTGGCATAGTTGGGTATAATGCATTACAAAGTAACGCGTTAGAGTACTTCGATTACTTTTTGCAGTAACGAGAAACCTAACACGTTAGTTTGCTGTTTGAGTAATCAAATACTTAAGTACATTTTCAAACAAGAACGCTGGTCCTTCAGCTCCGAAACAGCAACGGCTGTCGTTTGGTTCTAATAACGGAGATAACGTTAAACCTATCAGTCTGAAAGAAGCCACGGAGCTTGTGGCTCGCTACGTGGTCGGAGAAATGCTGCCGTTGTCTACGGTGGAGTCTTAAACATTCTGCAGAATCGTCATTAAAATCCCCACAACTCAATAGATGGTGAAGGACTCGCTGACAGACAGGTCAGACTCAGGAGGACTTGCATTATGCCTGGTACACGCTACACTACTTTTCTGCCCGTTATGAAAGTCACTATGTCACATTACACGATTGTGGAGTCATAAAAACGTGCCATGACTTGGCAGACGGACATGACACACTACACAATGGTACTCACCAATTATCCCCGCTCGTCTTTCACGACGTGTGTGATGTCATCGGGTTATTCTTGTCCTACTTTTATTACTTTTACTATTATTTGAGTCACTGTATCTGTTTATGTGCCAGCCGACATGTTGTTGTAGTCACCTAAAAGCGTCAGCAGATGGCAGGAGCTACATTTGAAGCGCCATAAGTAAACTATCAAGCTACTGTATCTTCCACAGGAAGTTCTGACAAATGTTTCAGAATAAAAGCCTATTTAGAAAATGGAGGGATTCTCTAGCCGAGGACATAAGGGGCTTTTAATTTGAAACAAGTGTTGAGTTTGAAATGATGGTGGGATATGTTAACTTTACAAAGACAACAAACAAAGTGCCTCTGCTGTTTCACACCATCATTTCCCCCTTTTACTCTGTGTGGTAACATCCCTAGAGGAAACATTAAAGGGAAATTTCGGTTCATTTCAACCCATCTCCTATCGTCCTAAATTTGTTTCAAGTGACTAGTGACATAGAAATAATAGTTAGCATGTTAGCCGTTAGCCTAGATACAGCCGTAGCGTCGGACCTGTTAAAATTTAAGTGAACGGGCATCCTTTCAAGTGCAAAGTTAGTCCACTAAACAAGCTTTTTCTCCACAAAGACCGCCTCATATCGTTAGGATAAATGTCAGAGAACATATAGAAAACGACATGTAAACGTGTTGTCTTACCTTACCGGGGTGCTGCCATGTTTGTTGTTTACCATTTAGCTAAGGCTGCAACCGGTCCCATTCCTTGCAACAGAGGTATT
>NC_065509.1:5088227-5089982 GCF_006386435.1 Epinephelus moara | reverse complement strand
TGGATCTCAGTGAAGGGCAAGTGGTCCATAACTTTAATTTTGGAGACAAAAAAATGTAGGCTTAGCGCCCTGTGGTTCATTGCCCAATAGGAAATGTAGAATGCTCAAAAGTACTTTAAAAGTGCTTGAGTTACTTTTCTCAGGGAGTAACACATTAAAGTAACTGGTTACTTTTTTAAAAAAGTAACACAGTAAAGTAATTTGATTACTTTTAAAGTAACCCTTACCCAACTCTGTATTGGGTATACATATCGGATATTGGATATATAATTTGCCATAACATTCTCACTTCGACCTCATCACATATCGACATTTGGTCATGACCTTTTAATGTCAAGATATAATGTGCAAGGTGTTTCTGTTGGTTGTTGATGTTCTGGGATGCCATGTCAACTTCAGCCTGTTACATGCACTACCTATTTTCAAAAATACACATCAGTTTTCACAGTAAATGTACAGTTTGCATACAGTCTCTTTCAAAATAAATGTACTAAGTCAGTACAACATAGCAAATTTATGTTGTTTTTCCTTCAACAACAAATGCACATGGTTACGTTTAGCCAACACATGCACATGACTGGGTTTAATCAACAAAAGCACATGGTTAACTGCTGCGTATCATGCCGACGTGAAAAGATGGTGCTGGTTTCCGACAATTACGGAGTGAGACTGTGAAGAATTTCCCCAAAAAACATTTGACAGCTTTTTCTTCTTCTCTTTTTTAGCCATGCTAGTGCCTTAGCTCTAGTGATGGAACTGTCCTTTAGTCAGTCTACCACATTTGCTTAGACTAAAACATAAAAACAACTATGGGATGGATTGTCATGACATTTTGTACAGACATATGTAACCCCAGGAGGCTGAATTCAAAAAAACTTTCTGACTAATCTGCACCATCATCTGGTCAAAATTACCTTTTGTCCAATAGGTTCAAGGTTTCTTTATTAGTTCCTGAAGGTAAATTTGTTGTGCAGACAGGAACTCAGCAAACCCAATATAAAATCACAGCCACCAACAGACATCATGACAGCCAAATCGATCACACAATAGAAAAACAATACAATCATACCAAAATATATATGTAAACATAGAAAAGTGCTTCAGCATCTCCATGGATCCAATACTTAGGTTTTCGAACAAAATCCTGCAAAACTAATGACATTCCCATCAGCCTCAGCGTTGGGGTGGACAATGGGGGGAAAAAGGAGAAGGATTCTAGGGGCCCATGATTAAGAGGGGCCCAGAGAGGCCCCTAATAAAATTATAATACTGACAAAAAATAATGTGACACTAAGTTATTAACTAACTTATAATCACAAATATATTTTATTTACAATGTACTGGTAACAATAACTTTATTTGTTTTGGAAACATTAAGCCCCCCCCCCCCCACCTCTCTACTTACGTAATGGTTTAGTCTGACTGGATCAGCAGCAGTGAGCCGGGAATTTGTCACAGACAGCAGGTAAGGAGGCGGAGACGGCAATATGCCTCAAAAATCAGGTAGCCAAAAACGTAAAGAAAGGAAGCTAAGAGAGGAGAAACAAGCAAAGGGTCGACAGTATGTCACCCAGTTTTTCAAAAAGCAAGGTGGGTTTGTTAGTGGTTCATGTGGTGGAAAGTTATGGAATATTAACTTTGTCCGTGGTCTATAAGCTAGCTCACTTTTCTCCCCATGTTAGCTCATATTTCTGAAGAAAACTCTGGATTTTTACATTTCACTGTTGTTTTAGTTAAATAATCAATACAGTCAAA
>NC_065509.1:5049200-5085459 GCF_006386435.1 Epinephelus moara | reverse complement strand
GACTGCTCTCAATCCAATCAGAGAAATGTTTACATATTCTGGAAATCAGAAGATTAAATAGATTAACGACCATATAGCCTCATATATGTATTTTTTTCACCCCAAATCCAATGCCACCACCTGTGAGTCTACAGTTTTGGAGATAAATTAGACCTACAAGAGGGAGACAGCGAGCAGTGGGGGATTGTTAGTGAAAATCGCATTTTCTTTTGTTATTTTTGGTCAAATCACTGAAAGCACCTTTAAGTAAAACAAAATGGTGGGAGGCCACCTGAAACGGTGACTATGATGCTATTACAATAGTTAGGCTACATTATAGGAAATACTATATAATTTATCACGTATACTCTACAGAGCCAGGTCCAGGATCCTCTTCAAGTTTGTCAGGGAGGAATGTGGAAGTGGAGGAAGAGATTGTTCTTTTTTCACAAATATGGGAATGATAGTCAAAAATACCATTAAAATACATAGTTTTATGTAAAATAGCATCAAAAATTTTCACCGGCTGTGTAAAGGGCCCAGTAAAGATTCTTTTCATGGGGCCCAAAATCCTTGGTGGCGCCCCTGCCCGCATATAATGGCAGGTCATTGATATGCTTCCTTTACATTACCATTTAACTCCGCACAGCTAATGCAACACCAGCCAGAGTGGTAATCAAGTGGACCCACTCTGCAGTGAGCGAGACGCAGGCATTTTGCGACTTCAGTAGTAATGGCACTGGCAGAGTTTTGCTATGGAAAAATTTAAAAAATTAAGCCTCACCTACAACAGCAGAGGTTTTCTTTAAGACAGATAGGAGACATGAGGTGGTTGATGAGAAGACTATGCAGTCACTAAATCAGAATAATTCCCTGTCTAAGAGACATTAGTTACCTTGATGAGCATGTGTTTGGCTCTTTTAAGTAAGGAGAAGAGAAAGGACAGTATGAAAGGATTTTTTTTGGTTCTCTTTAAATGTGTTTGAAAGGGGAGAAGAAAGAAATGTTCTTTACAGTATAAGTTTGATAAACTGATTTTGATAAATCAATGACAGCTGTGGTTAATTAAAGTATGTAGAATTGTGGATACATTAAGGTAAGAAGCATAATGTTCCTCAGATGTACTTTGTGTTAAGTGCTAATTAGCAAAACTAAGTAAACATGGTAAACGTGACCTCATTTACATGCACTTGTTAAATTTGTTAGTGTGAGCACAATAGCACAATTAGCATTTAGATCACAACACTATACATGCTCAGGGGAGATCATTGTTTTACAAACTAATCTCAAGATTTTTACAGGATATGGGATGATAACATCTCATAATCAAACATTCAGGATTGGAAGACATGATACAGAAAACTATGCAATTTTACTTATATACTGTTCAAGACGTCAGTGTAAAAAGATCTAGTATTTTACTGAAAGAAATTTTTCCATCCCTGTTTGGACTTGACAACCGAATATATTGATAAATGGACACAACAGTATGAAATTAGCATCAGTGTCAAGTTGTCGTTGGCACCTTCGGCACATTTTAACATGATTCATTATATTCACTTCCTACTCTATATCAAGAGATACATGCAATAACTAATAATAATAACTGTCTTACATTGTGTTTAATGTGTTTTTTAATCTTCCTTCTAATTAATGGAAATACACATAAAACATATTTCACAACAACACGATTTTGGTGTCTGTCTAGATGTCCAGACCTAGATTTTTTTTATGATCCCAAAATATTAGATTTTTTTTCACATTGAGACTCAAACTAACATACAATTAATAACATTTTACTGTTTGTTTGTTTTTTGTTTGTTTTTTTATTGGCTAAAATGGAAAAATGAAATGGTCCACCAGGGCCTACACTGGTATTTTACATGTTGTGATGTCATGACTTTGAGAATCTTCCAATGCTTCATATTCCTTAAATCTGTACAACCTAAGCTAAAAGGTAATGTTAAGTCAATAAACCAGAATAATTGATACAAGTATTGAAAGTGTCAAATACAAATATCTAAATATTTACAAAATAAAAACATACTGATCCAAAAAAAATTTTAGATGTAGAAGGGTTGTTAGACAAAATATTTCTTAACACTCCATAAGTTATTTAAGGTGTGTAGGCTACATTATTTAGTGTTTGAGATTTGCTCATTTTCATGAGCAGGGCGCAAAGTTGTTGTTGTGATGGATTCATTCATTCCTCTGATGCCATTGCACATTTTCACGCAGTTTTGCACCATACAAATCTAGCACGATGACGTTACTATGTTTGCACTGCATGTAAGATAACATAAGGTAATGACATGATGACAGAGAAGACAGAGGCGTTAGATTTCTACTGCAAAAAGACAGATGCTCTGCACTGACTTCCTGTTACATTTAGAATTGATTTTAAGGTCCTCTTTGTATACAAAGCCTTAAATGGGCTAGGACCAAGCTACATTGCTAACTCTTTGGTTAACTATTTGCCTCTAAGAACACTGCAATCATGTGCTGCTGGTTTACTGGAGGTTCCCAGCAACAGCTGGAAGAAGATCAGGGATGCAGCCTGTGTCAGTTAAGCCCCAAAGCTATGAAACACACTACCTGTAGATATCAGAGAAGCAGCTCTGCAGCAAGTACACGTCAAATAAAATTTCTCCAAACATGTTTCTTGTTATTTTAGGTAGTTATTATCACGCTAATGTATGTTCAAGTGTTCATTTACCCCGATAAGTTGGTTTTAANCATTTAGATTTAACATTTAGATTTAGATTTAGATTTAATATTTAGATTTAACATTTAGGTGCCACATTAAATATTTAGATTTAACTATTTCATATATTTCTAAGTTAACAAATATTGCTGTAAATGTGGTAAAAGGTGATGTTAAAAAATTCACAACACTTTTTTAAACATTGTTTGAAGCTAAATGTGGCAAAATGTTGATGTTATTTTCAGCGTGAGCCACTTTACAAACGGCACCCCATACTCTGTAGGCCATCCACAGGATGTACATTTTAAAAGGGTTAATTATGTTGTTGTGTAATTCATGTGACAATGGCACATTGCCAATTAAATCTTTTTCTATTTAAATTACATTTAATTTATTTAACTATTCCTCAGGATAAAGGAATAAAACCAAGAAGTGTTTCATTTTCCCTGAGCTGACTGGAACCCAACAAAGCTACACACTGAACAGGCAGTATCTGAATAACAGCCCAAATGTGTAGGTGTCAGTGCGTGTAAGACTCATGTAACTTTATGCAATCTGATCCAATCACTAAAAAGATGCAGGTGCAAGACAAATGTAATATGTGTTATGTCACTGAAACTTGGGCCTTAGTGTCAAAATGAGGTCTTGACTTTGACGGATCATCTATTTATTTTGTTCCGGAAAGAATTTCACCCGAAGGCTACATGATACCACAGCTGACAGGCTGAACATGGATGTGCCTTTTCAAATGGAGGGGACCAGGATAAGCTGTTTGCACTAGTTAAGCCCCGAGCACTGTGATGTGGCAAACCTACTATCAGTCGAATGTGAATTACTCATGATACATTGATTTCCTCTCCTCTCTTTGTTCATCAATGGGGGATATTTGGGTTTTAGCTTGAATGAGCTGGTGTCACGGAGGTAGCAGCGGCTTTTGAAAGGTGTTTGCCATTTTCATGTTTCCTAAGCCCTCCCTAGGTGTCCCTTTAGTGCATCTGTCCTTCCAATCCACCCCGGCCTCACTGAGTAGCGTCCTCCCTTGACAGTAATCAAAGGTCTGTGTCGATGAATACAAATTCTCTCCTTAGAGATCCTGAGACAACATGCTTGTTTTATGTGTTTCAATCCTCTGCAGAGGGGAAATAAAGCTCAAATGTTCAAAGACAGACTGTGTTCGCATCCATATCTAGTGAAGACTGGATTGGGGAGCAGTTGTGTTCCCAGGTAGGCAGTAGAGCCAGACTGATAAATCAGCATTTCACAGACATACCAACGGTTTATATGTCAGGAAATGAGAGGGAATTGCAGTACAGGAATGCAAAAGATACACTGCATTTGAAGTAATTTAGAAACAGTGTCTACCTCACATATCCTCTAAAGAGCACAGCCAAGTTTATGAACTCTATTATGTTCAGCTTAGAACACGAAACACGTCTTGGTCATATTCTTTAATAACCTGTTTTTTTCTCATCCCTGTAAAGAATTTCTCATAATGTTTAGACATTTTCTTCCATGTCAGAAGTCATCCAAAGTTTGTTGTCTGTACATTTACAATTACAGTGGAAACAGGAACTGCTAGCAGATAATAGAGCATGACTTTTGTTTGAACGATATAGAAAGGAGGGTGTGGCCTACAACTAACTCACTGTGTCCATGGCAACAATACACTTCCTTGAGCATGAAAATTGATTCCTGACCTTGGGAACAGTAGTTTGAGAAATAAAAAAATAAATAAAACATAAATCAAGATATACTCACCACCTTTTTCTCAAGTTTTCAACCACTTATAATGGTCTTTGTTAGAACGCTCTTGGCCCAGTTGTCATCACAATATCAAAAGGTCATATATAAGACAGGTAAGGAGGAGACCATTAGACCATAATTTGACAATATCTTCCTCAATTTATTATGTTTTCCCAGAGTTTTCAAGGATGATATCAGACCTTGTTACCTATATACTACCACCTGTCATTATGTGACTTAAGTTCTACAGATGAGTGATGACAACTGAGCCAGTAACTCCATTTACTAATCTAATTCCAAACTCAAACATTACTGCCACTTTGTCTGTGATTTCTGACACAAACGCCGGTTAGCATCAGTTTGTAATGACCCCAGACCCCATCAGGTTGTAACACCGCTGGCAACTTTATAATATAGAGAGGAACGTCCCTATAGGGTGGGCAGGGAGGTGGATGGGTCCAACAACCCTGGACATTCATCCGGGAGCTGGCTGTTCGCTTCCTGTGTGAAGAGGAAACATACATATTAATTGACATGCCTGCTTGGAAGGTCAACAACAGACACAGGAGGTTACAAAGCATGTCATATTTAGCTGTACAAGTCCACTGACAACTGCGTTGGATATTAACATGTTCTGAGAGAAAGAGTGCAGATGTTCCAACTCTGCATGGGGTCCTTTGACCTTCTAGCATAAGTAACGTACGCAGTAATGATATTTGAACTCAAGTGGACAGCTGAGACACATTCTCTTGCTAGCCTGCTCGCTAGTCATGTTAGCGGTTGTGTCAGTGCAGCCGGAGATATCACTGTCAGCAGAAAGAGAGAAATGATGGACAGTCATGCAACGCTTCGTCTGACTCGTCGTTAAATGGGCAAGTTAAAGCATGTTAGTTCAAACAGTTAAACAACCATCACGTCTTGCATTGATGATGTGGACCTCATTTGGGACAAAGATATGTTGTCAAATGTGTCCCAGACCATTTCAGCAAGTGGTTTGAGTGATCGGATCACAATGTATCTCAGAGGTTGTTTACATCTGTACTTAGTGCTGTCCGTCCACTTGTGATCGTATCAACAGAGACGCGTGTTAACACCAGGTATAAACAGGGTCTGAGATGCAGTTAAAAGTTCTGATAAAAGATTGTAAGTGGACCTTGAATTCATATTATGCTGTCAGTTAATACAGCTTATCTAAAAATCTTAATGAGATAATCTTCAAATATATTAATCAAGTAAGAAAGAAGACTCAAAATGTCCAATCAACATGATGAGGGACACTGACACATGGAAAACGTGGACACACAGACAAATAATAAAAATCTTTAGAAATTCATGGATGGCTGTGGCTCAGGAAATAGAGCAGTTGTCTACAAATTGGAAGGTCAGTGGCTCCAAATCTGTATTTAACAATTTTCATCCTATCTCCAATATCCCATTCCTGGAGAAAATGGTCTACTCACAGCTTGTGTTTTATCAAGCTAACAACAACATCATGGAGACATTTCAGTCAGGTTTTGGGGCTCGACACAGCACAGAGTCTGCCCTGCTCAAAGTGTCAAATGACCTACTGCTGTCTTAAAGCTGCAGTAGGTTGAAGGCCTGAAAACGGTTGATTTTTGAGTCTCATCTGAGTTAGGTTTTGTTCGTCTCCGCCCTGAGCCCCTCGTACCAGACGAGCACGCGAGGGCGGGGCTCCGGGAAACCGAGTTCTGTCTTCCTTTTTTTGGAAGGTTGTTTAGCCATGTAGGCAGTTGTAGCCAATGCTGGAATAGTTATTTTACCTGGTGCACTGTTCGCCATTGCCGATGGCTCTCTCCTTCTGCCGGCGGCATGGGAACGCGCATATGCAGTAGAACAGCCAATAGGAACGCAGTGGTCTGAGCTGACCTTTGATTGGTTGATGCACATCGGCACGATACTGATTCTTTAGAGGCTGAACACAGAGCCATGGTGAGGTGCAGAAACCTATTGTTTGTCTCAGACCACTTGATTTACATTATGCTTAGAGGATATTATCAAATTTTTACTCAATTATACCAAAACAATGTTGCTTACCGGAGCTTTAAGATGAAGGTAAATGTGCCATTTTAATACTATTAGACCTCAATGCGGCCTTTGACACTGTTGATAATTGTATATTATCAAACCGTCTTCAAGAACTGTTTGGCATCCAGGGAACTGCTCTCAAGTGGTTTGCCTGCTATTTCTTGGACAGGTCTTTTTCTGTTAAGATTGGTGGCCTCTCCTCCTCATCTGCCCATATCACTTGTGGTGTGCCTCAAGGTTCCATCTTAGGGCCCATTTTATTTGCATTGTACATGCTTCCATTAGGCTCCATTTTCCACCAGCACAAAGTCTCTTTTCACTGTTATGCTGATGACACACAAGTTTATCTTCCGTTCCATCACATCACTGCCTCCAGGATGTGAAATCCTGGATGGCAACAAATTGTCTTCAGTTGAATGATATCAAAACAGAGGTTATTGTTTTTTAAGACAAATCTTAAAGCGTACATGTTTTCAATGGCCTTTGGTTGTTTGTAGTGATTTTAATATTAAATATTTTATAATCTTTTCACTTTTGTAATTGTTTTCACAGGTTTTTATTCTGCTTAATATTTGTGTGCATTTTATATTGCTATATATTTGTGTGTCTTTAATTCTGTACAGCACTTTGGTCAACTGCAGTTGTTTTAAATGTGCTATATAAATAAACGTGATTTGATTTGATTTGATCCCTAGCTCTTGCACTCTATGTGTCAAAATGTTTTTTGGCAAGATACTGACCCCCAAATTGAGCAGCTGGCACCTTGTGTTGCAGCCTCAGCTACCAGTGAATGAATGTGTGTGTTAATGGGTGAGGGGTGCTGCCTTGAATGGTTGCTAAGACTAGAAAAGCACTAAATGAAGGTCCATTTACCATTTACAAAATCTAGGGCATCCTGGTGGCCCATGAGACACTGACCATGTAATAGTATTGTCTGCGCTTTGAGACAGGGCAGGAACCTTTGTTACATATCATCCTGTCTTTTCCTCATCCCTCATGCTGTCTTTCTCTGGTGTGTCTCACCTTATAAAGGCAAACATATCCCACCTTTTCGTTTATTTTATAAGAAAGGTGTCCTTATACATAAATGCAGTTCCACTAATTTTTGAATAACTTATCTAATACTGCAAATAACAATATATTATATGGTATCCCTTGCTAAGAAGTAGTGACATCTTAAAGCCTGTAAATAAAGGGAGTGAACACCAAGCAAAAACAACTAAGTGTTCAAAGGGTTTTAAACTGTAAAAGAATCAATACCAGTATTGGCCTCAAAAATCCAGTATCGGTCAGACTCTCGGAAGCAAAGCCAGCTCCTCAGGCGTGTTTTTATGTGGCCCAGTGGTTAACTTAGTGCGCGGGGCTGGATCTTATATCTACTCTGGCTACAGGCAGTCTGCCTTGGGAGTACAAACCAAAAACAAGGACACAGGGATTGGGGGAGAGAAGTCCCTGCAAAGGTTTCCCCAAACGATACCAGGCAGTTCAAAGCAAAACGAGTGGCAGTGCAAATATCCCATATCCCATATCCCAGCCCGAGCCTTTAGCTTGAGGCAACAGCAGTGCTGAGATCTGGGGAACTGCAGAGCTTTATCGATTTGGACGTTCCTTAAAGGTTACACCGTCTCACATCTGCCTTCCCTGCAGACAAACAGAAAGAGAGACAGAGAGACTTCCAGGAGGGCCCGCCATAAAGCATTGCAGGCAGGAGTATTTTGGAGGCATCTTTTAATTTCATGCACGACAGGTCTCACATTCTCACATTTGTTTCCCTCCCTTTCCCGTTCACTTCTTTTTTTTCCCCCTTCCTCTAATGCCCCCCCCCTTCACACACACTCCACCTTATCCCCCTTCTTCCCCTCCCCGGGGTTCACATTCAAATGACGCTGCATCCTGAGCCATCCGGATGGGACCGAGGCACGGAAACAATGCTCATTTTGAACCTTTCCTTTTTAAGTATGAGCGAGGCACTTCGGCCTTATGTAAGCAATTTATTCTGCAGTGCTGATACAGCTGAGTGATGCGATGCAGCTCGTACACAAAAATTACAAGGCTTTTGAAACTTGGGCCTCCTGATTTATATGTATTAAATGTCATCGGCCACCTATAAATGGTGCATCCCGTCCTAATTATGCGCACGGTAATAACCTCCTCTTAGTTATGGTCTCTCCTGAGTTGTATTCTCAGAAGCCTACGGGGGGAAAAAAGCTGACAGATATGTGTGAGGGTATGCGGCATGCTGCAGAGCTGGGGACAGCGGGGGAGGAGGGAGGCGTGTGTCAAATGTGATTATGGGGAAAAAAAACAAAGGTAATTAAGCGTAGCGATTTTGGCTTGAAATTCAAGTCAAACCTTTTGACCTGGAGAGCTGCCAAATCAGCCTTGATTCACTCACCAGTCAGTCGAGCGGGCGAGCTCGGGAGGTCGCCAGGGGGCTACAGCAAGGGATAAGGAGTTTGACTATGAGAGCCATGCTTGACCTTTGACCCTGGTGAGACAAAGGAGGAGAGGCCACTTAACAGCATTGAGTTGCGTCCAAGGTTCAAGTGACATTCTCCCAAATGGAGAAGAGGAAAGTGGAGGTGACGTGTCACAGAGAAAGCTTGGTTTCCTGTCGCTCTTGTGAGGTAGAAAGCTCTGTCACTGGATCCTCGCACAGCTCGTTAAGAGACTTAATTAGTCCAATACAGCTGCACTGATTGCTCCGCACAGGGTAGAGTTCCAGTGTCACTGTGCTTATCGAAGCTGGTGTAAGGCCCCCCAATAGGTAAACTTTTCTCCCTTTGGGTGCCCTCTTGGTTTGCCTGTCAAGCTCGAGCTAAAAGGACCCCCTCTTCTGTCTGCCTATCATATTTCGCTCAAGGACCCCCTTCAACTGTGCCTGTCATATTTGATTTTGAATGTCACTCCAGCGCCCTGGGTTAAATGCTTCAACAGATCCAGGATCCCAACAATCTGCTTGTCACATGAAGCCACATCCAGCGTGTGGTTCCTCTTTATCTCCTCCCCTGTCTGCTATGAAAACAGATAGCAGGGGTTGTGCATGTATAAACCTCACAGTCGCGGTGCTCTAATCCCACTGCTCATCTCGCTCGGGCGTTCCGTCTGCTGTACACCCTGCAGGTCAATCTCAGGCCGCTTCCCACCAGCCTCCCTTTCGCTCTGCTCCGCTGTTTGATGCTGCTGCTGCTTTGTAATAAAGCTGCTAAACCGCAGTGTGAGCCCTCGTAGCCGCAGCGTTGGCTTCGGGGGTAATTGCACTGGAGTTCTCAGAACGCTCCAATTCCCTTAATTATTAACGAGTGTTATTGTAAATTATGGATTATTAGCTCCCCTCCACGACACTGAGCAGCCGGGGCGCCGCCTTGTGATGCCGGCAAATGGCAGGAACAGGTGAGGGAGAGGAAAATCCGACAAGGTAAGAAGCTGAGAGAGGGAACTAAAAACTGCAAGTCGATGGAGGGGAAGTATGGAGAAGAAAGAGTAAAAGGGAAGAGGTTTGTGGAGAGGAGCTGGGTGCAGGAAGGTGAGGCAAGCTGCCAACGCCGCCCCAACTCCATTTAATCACTCAGCTGTTCAGTCTGCACTGCCTATCCCAACAACTGAGATTGCTGCAAAATTACTTACAAATCACTTGTGTGATTTTTCATTTAGATGCAGTTTAGATGAGACAGACTTATCAGAATGGGAATGGCATGCATGCTTGTGTGTGTGTGTGTGTTTTTATACTGCCAACACCCCCCTTCATCTTTTGATGTGGAGATTTGGGGGACTGAATGTGGGACTAATTGAGTGGGTCAATTGCAACGCGAGATGGCACGCAGCACGCAAAGCCCTCATCATTAAATCATTACAAAACATTGAATATGGATTTGTGTCATTTAATTCACAAGAGGAGGGAGGCTTGCAGAGACGCTAATTGAATACAGTTCACGCTGATTGCAAATAGTCCATAAAGAGAAATGACTGCTTTGTTGGTGTGTGTTGGCATGGATGTTAATTGAGTTATCTGAGTTTTGAATCTTTGTCTGATCATCCAGTGTTTCGTTGGATGTTTAGTTGGGGTTTTCTTCAACTTAATTCAGATAAAATCAAACATATTTTTATTGGCCATGATCATCTGTATGAACACAACCACTCCTCACTCAGTCCTCCGTCCAGGCATTTACAGCATTCTTTCAAAAACCACATCCAACCTTTGATCCAGCCATTTTAAGGCAAGGCCGTCTCATCAATAGCACCTAAATCATTCAAGGTGGAGTTTTTAGAGACACATGCTTTAATTTCCTTATGCTTATGGTATTAACTTCAAAGTTGTGCAGGATATGGCAGTTAGGCTCCTGACACACACCATGAAGGGGAAGCATATTACTCTCTTTGTAGTGTCTTTGCTGGCTGCCAGTTTGTTTTAGAATTTTGAGATCCCACTCATTGCTTTTAAGGTGCCTTATGACTTGGCCTTATCTCTGAGTCCTGCACCTGGTCGGGTACCGGTGGATAAATATTGTATAAATTTGCAGGTATGGGTAAAAATAAACTACACAAAGGCAGGCATCTGTATATATATATATTTTTTTTTTTTCAGGATAAAACAAATGAAAAAGATGCGTAGTATATGTGTAATATTTTGAGATCTAAATCACAATTATCAAGCTGCAATCTCTTTTCTCTTCCAAGTCAATAACACAAGTTTAACCTTTGACCCTGTCGTCACATTTGTCACTGACATGGAGGACTCAGCGATGTAACTTTGCAGCCTGAGGATGAGGGGGCAGCCTACATCAAGTTCGAGACACCCAAGGAGTATCCATTTGAGGTTTTTTGGTGGTGGAAGAAGCATGCTAAAATGTTTCCTAACCTGGTAGTGACTTAATGTTTTTGCCATCCTGGCATGGAGCGCAAGCTGCACAGTCTGAGGTCCTGCTGGCTGATACAGTGTCAGAGTTTAAGGTTAAAAGGGACTCAGCCCCATATGAGACCTCAGCACTCTGCATGTTAATCTGTAATTTGGTCACATGGCGTTCCCAATGCAGTCCCCTGTGGGGAAAAAAAACTGCCCTGTCGTGTTCTTCACTGGATTGTTAAAGGATAAGACTTGCATTATTCTCAGCCCAGTCACCTGAAGATGTTGGCATTGTAGGTTTTTGCATGTTTTATACATTTCATATCAGCATTTCTAAAGTGACGTAGTATATGACCTGATAAGGGGATGGTGGATGGCAAGACACCTACGTGAGATGCCTGCCAAGCTGCAGACCACTATTCACCACCACAGAATGTAAAAATAGTGGACGTAGCTACCGTGATGTTTTTGGACTGCCGTTTTGAAGCCTCAAGTTTGGCACCCCATCGCCATCTTGTGTTTTTGGAGCCAGAAGTGACCATTTTTGGACACGAGGTTGGAGCTGTGGAAGAGCGAGGGGTGGGTCTGACTGAGACGCTGAGGACATAATCAGTACACGGCCTGTCACTCAAGCGGCCCTGCTCTTAAATTTGCATAACTTAGGGCCTTAATAAAATGTCAAGTTATATGAAAATTCACCCCTTGTAGAGTTGTCATAAATGCTGAAATTAGCTATAGAGACCAAAACTATTTTTGTACCAGGCTGTAAACATGTTTATCTCTGCTGTAGAGTTGGACATGGGGGTCCATGAGGATTACTCGTTTTTTTGCCACTTTCAAGTGGCTATTCCATGAACTGCAGTATCTGACACTTCTGTATTGGCATTTATTTTTGGATGCCGCTTGTTCAAGAGCATCAAAACACAACACTGGCTTTGATTAAGCAAATCATTGTTGTTTTTCCAGCAACTTTTTAGGCACCAAATGTGGATGTTGTTGATAAAAATGTCAGAGCTGATGATTTAATAGCTGAGGAAGACCTCAGGGGACATCGAACGATTACACAGAGTATTTAATGAAGACTCGATCAAGTAGAATCACAGTTCAACATACAGAATGTAATGCTGTGTATGTCGTCCAGAGATTCTGAGGGTGCCCTTGCCCAGTTCTTGCACTTCACCCACTCCGCATTCCCAAATAAGGTTATTCTGTTCCGATCTATGGTTTTACGAAGCTTCTATTTGTTATTGCCTTTAAACAACAAACATGCTCACCTGGCTCACTCGAAATCACCTTGACTGTCTCTTATAAAATGCACATATCTAAAAGAGACTCTTGTCTGTTGAGCCTGAGGCACAGGGCAATCTCCCTTCCTCTTAACCTTGACAGCTATGGCAATGGAGCCAGCTAGGGGCCCTTATCTGGGCAGCCGTATTCCCTCCGCCTAACTGGGAGACCAAAGATGGTGTTTGTTCTTAACAAAGGTCAAGTAGCCTGACCTCGAAGCCTCTTTTAGGACTTCCACTGACCTGACTGTTACCTTAAGCATAACTGTCACCCATTTCCTTTATTGTCCAAGGGCAAAGGCTATAACACAGGTGTTATGTAGCAACTTGCTGCTGTGTCTCCACCAGGGATTGTGGCATGAAAAGTATTTGTTTAATGCCAAGAAATTGCTGTTTTTCCAGTGGGAACTGTGCCCCCAAATCAGGCATTTTAAGCCAAAATATAGTCTTTCCCTAACCATAATGGTTTTATGCCTAAATCTAACCACGTGTGAACCACAATGTTGTTGAAGTAGTGATTTGCAGAAATGTATAATGCCAACATTTTTTCAGGCGATTGGGTTGAGTATTCTATATTGTTCTTGTAGATGCAACCCACTACTGGATAAAATGTAAGAAGAAAAAAAAACAACCTTATGAATCATAACCCCAGTATAGACAGAGCCAAACTGATCTTTCGTTGTCAAGGCTGTCTTGCGCTGGAATGCCATGCTGGATTAATTTGCTACTTAGGTGTTAACTTTCAAGTCTCCTCTTCAGACGTGCTTATGTTGTGTTTTACCTTCTGTCTGTATAAAAATGTATTTATCTTGTGTTTTATTTATTGCTACCTTTTGAATTACCATCTTTATCTGCTCTGTGAATCACTTTGTACTCAAAAAACATAATTCTACATGTATCTGTATTAGAAGCATACTATATATATATATGTAGATATATAGATAGATAGATAGATAGATAGATAGATAGATAGATAGATAGATAGATATACTTTATTTAATCCCCCAGGGGGGAAATTTAAAATGTCCTCAGCAGCAGGGGCAATAATGACAAAAAAAGACACAGATCACAAGAACACAGCACACATACTGAAATCCTAAAAGTACATAAGATCACAAGGTGTGAATAAAGGGTATAAAAAGGTGTATAAAAACAGTACAATAAATAGGAAGAATGGTTCAAAGTGCATATGAGTTTGATCAGAGGGAGGAGTTGTACAGTTGTATTGCTGTGGGTATGAATGATTTTTTGATATTTTTTTTAATATATATTTTACTATTGTAGTTGTTTATAATCAGATTTTTCTTTCATCCTTTCTTTTGCTTTCTGCTGCCTGATAAAGATTTTTATGTTCACATAGTTTGTCTTCATGTTTTATTGTTTTTATGTTTGCCTTCTGTAATGAGCTTTGTAATGGCTGGTTTTTGTAAGTGCTATAAAAAGGAAGTTTATTATCATTGTTATTATTTAGTTCTTGCGGTGTCTATGGAGCTGCAGGCTGTGACGTGTCTTGCAATGTTCCGCTGCGGGCTTCCATGTAGCAGGCTGGTGGGCTTCAGGCAGCAGCACAGCATAGATTCTATACTGGATTAATATCTCTGCAGCCTTTGTCATCTAATAAGCCGTATAAATTCAGACTGGTGGTGGGAAGACAGAACCTGAAATGGAAATATGGGGAAAAAGTAAAAAATATGGGAAGAGTTGAGGGAGCTGAAGGGAAGATAGGAATCAGTTTGAAACACAGGTACAGACTAATAATTTTCCAGATGAGATTAGGAATTTTAAATAATATTAGTCACGCAGGAACCCCAAGACGTGGCGCTCATTTTCCACATCCCCGTCTTTCTCTGCGCCTTTGTCTCCCAGCCTCATTAGTAGCTCGGTTTTATATCTTATTACATCAGCTGCTTATTGGTGAGAATCAAAGGCAAATCTGTACCACTGCTTTCTCTTTCATGTTTGTCCCTTTCGTCCCACTTCTCCCTCTTCTCCCTCCCCTCTGTCTCTCCAAAGGATGGTAAGAATTTTAATGACAGCTGAGAGGATTTCAGAGATTTAATAGGAAATTGTGACTGTCACTCAAAGGATCTGGGATTATTCGGCAGAGAAAAAAGGAGGGGGGGGGGGGGGGGGGGGGGGGGTAGAGGAGTGAGATTGAGAGACAGGAGGAGGAAGAAAGAAAAACCCAGGTTTTGTTCAAACAAAGAGATGAACTGGTTTTGCATTTAATAGCCATGCAGGCTTGACTCCATGAGGCAGCTGTTCACATACACACTCTTGTGCACAAATGCAGCACACCCTGAAGGTCCACAGCCAGTAGATTACAGTATTTCCGACGGGGCAAAGCTGTTCTCTTGCACATTCCCTGGCTTCCTTCAGGATCTGTGTGTATATTATATGTATAATGTACATTATTTTAAGCCTCCCAGTGGACAGCTACACTTCCTCTAAATGTTACTGTTAGTAGATGAGGACTGGATCGAGCCTGACAGCCAGTACGTCCTGTTCATTAGGCTGAAACAGTCAGCCTCCTGTGGAGAGTTATGTTTACCGTCAAATGCAACAAGCACACATACTGTGATTATTACCATGGAGACCTATGCTATGGACCGATTAGCACAACAGCACACAGTGGATATTGCTGTTGATACTAAACAACAAACATGGGTGGAATACTCCCTAAAATGTAATATGTTACAGGGAGTGAGGGTAGAAGAGAAGGATGTTGGTGTTCGGGGGGATAATAAGGTGAGACTCAGTGTCTGTGCACATCTCAGCTGCTGGACGGTTGCAGGGTCATTCAGCCTGAATACTGAGCTGTGTGTTTGCATGAGTGAAGCATGAGCTGGCCTCACACACAGAGTGCTACTCCCACCTACTGGACAAATGCAGAACAGAAACACCCACACATTTTTGTGTTTTGTGTGTTTGTGAGAATGTTTGTGTCAAGTTTAGAGTGAAAGAGAGCCGGAACAATGATTAAAAAAAATATCTGGTATACCTTTTCTGGCTTTTATATCATTTGACCAACTACCAATCTCATGTATTCTTTTTTCAATGCCATATGAGTGTGATGCAGTAAGGATTTCACTGATTACTCTCACTGGCAGGAGGTAGCGGTGGGAAAAGCCAGTCTGTTTTTAGCAGCACTGTATGAACCGATGCTTTGTGTGACATCAAATCCACATACAGTTTACACAAAACGTCCACAAAGAATAACACATAAAGCAATCCATAGTCATGATGCATAAAATCACCCTGCAGCCTTAGGATGCTTGATAATATTGGCACGTCATTGGTATAGCCAATATTGCCTTTCAAAGAAGTTTCGGTATTGGCCAACATGCTGATTTCTGCTGACATGACAAACCGTACATGTACAAAACATCAGGTAAATGATACAGCACAGGTAACAAAACAACATATCTTATACAAGTATGTACAGTATGAAGAATATAAAAGACAAGGATTAAAACGGACAAAGAGACAATAAAATAAATATGTGACCCTTTCAAAGTTGGCCTGTACTGCGTTAATTACTGCCAGAGCAAGGAGACAACTCAAACATGCTTTTAAATGGGGATGAAAGTACCGTTATCCAAAGTTAACATGTCTTAAGTCCTTATGATTCGGTTACTAACATTCTGGTACAACAGGGCTTACAATATAGTATGAAATGCTGATACCTGATGCAATCAAAAAAAAGTAACCAGACACCCAAATATAGGGTGACCATATTTTGATTTCCAAAAAAGAGGACACTCGGCCGGCCACGACATAGCCTACTTAAATGATACTCGCAGTTTACTCAAAGATGCCTTATCATTTTAATATATTTAAAATTTATATGTATGGATAGAAAATTCAGTTATATTACAAAATAATATCTCTCAAAGACAGAAATTCAGATAGGCCCCTATAGGGGACACATACACACACTAGAGTGTGGCGATCTGAGCTCGATGGTACCCGACGGGTCGGTCGGGGTTTGGTCAGAAATGTAGCTATAAATTGTATTCGGGCTCGGGTCGGATTCTGTCAGCTTTCAGTGAAAATGTAGTGTAAAAATAAATAAAATCCTATTGTCTGTCCTGTTTATTGCTTGGGCACTGTTATTTACGTGACAACACCTGAACATAACACACACAGACACACATTGGCTGTTTGTTTCTACCTCTCCCCTCGCTGGAAGTCTCGGACCTCCAGCCGCCCGCCTCCGCCTTGATTAAACGCTGAAAATAAAATAAAAGAGGGAGACAGGTTTTTCCTATTTTATCTTATTTTGTTTTATTTCTCCCTCTCCTCTCGCTAGAAGCGTCGGACCTCCCGCCTCCCGCTCCCGTCTCAAACACGGAGGTCTCCCTCTCCGCAGCTGAGCACCCACGGCGCACGCCCGGCCTGTTAAATAGCCTGTAACCACTGTGTGACACAAACTCAGTGCTTTGGTCATTAAATAATGTCGGGCTCGGTTCGGGTTCGGACAGAAATATGCTGCCCGTGCCGCACTCTAACACACACACACACACACGGAAAACCAGACATTATCATCAATTTATAAACACCCCCTGGACGCCCCGGACGGGACGTGAAAAGTGGACATGTCCGAGCAAAAGAGGACGTTTGGTCAGCCTACCCAAATGAGTTTGTCAATTCAGTGTATTAAAAAACTGTTGTAAATACAACGTACTGAACAATAACACAATTGGGCCCACAGATTTGTTACCATTACAGTCTGTGAAAGTCCATGTAGTTTGAGCTCAGAGGAGTATCTGTGCATTCAGAGTTCAGTAACTTACAACACTGCACCATCCTGACCATCGTAAATCCAGGCGCCTCTGCCTAACAAGGTCCTTCACAGAAAAACAAACAAACAACACTTTTATATCTTACGGCAGATGCCAAAAAAATTGATGTCAAAGGATGAGTCCTGCAGTGTTGTGTTGTCCTCTTCTAATGTAGTGTTATCCTCTCTTGAGCCGCTGATGGACATAAACTTAACTGCTAAGCTAGCTAACAGCTAGCGAGCTGAAGTCCACACTAGTATAAAGCTGCTAAAATAGCTAGCTAGATGCTTGCAGGCTAAACTGTCCATGGACTTCTTCTGGCACGGCTGGCTCCAACTGTGTGAGTTACCAACAGAGCAACAAAGCAGAAAAGATAACTGGAGTGCTTGTAAATGACGATGAAAGGGCCATTAACCATAACATGTTAACCATAACATGTCTTAAGTACTTTTGATTCTACTACTAACATTATGGTGCAAAAGGACTAAAACAATAGTATGAAATTCTGATATTGCTCTGTGAAGATAATATTCACAATTACCATAAGGTTACCAGACACCCAAATAGTTTGTCATTTCAGTGTATTAAACTGTTATGAATTTTTTTTTTTTTTTTTTTAATTTTATATACTTTATTAATCCCCAAGGGGAAATTCAATTTTTTCACTCTGTTGTCAATTACACACAGGTCCGAACACACACATGCACAAACAGGACCTATACATGCACTAAGTGGAGAGATGTCAGAGTGGGCTGCCCATGACAGGCGCTCAGAGCGGTTGGGGGGTTCGGTGCCTTGCTCAGGAGCACCTCAGCAGTGCCCAGGAGGTGAACTGGCACCTCTCCAGCTACCAGTCCACGCTCCATATTTTGGTCCGGACGGGGACTTGAACAGGCGACCCTCCGGTTCCCAACCCAAGTCCCTATGGACTGAGCTACTGCCGCCCCCAATGAAACCTACTGAGCAATAAAACAATTAGGCCCGCAAATATGTTACGGTGACTGTGAAAGTATGTAAGAAGGAGCTCAGAGGAATAAATCTGTGCATTCAGAGTTCAGTAACATACGTCACTGTACCATCATGACCATGGTAAATCCAGAGGTTGCCGCTAATGAGGTCCTTCATGAAAAAAATGCCAAACCCCCCCCCCACAATTTCCAAGGATGAGTCCCACAGTTCTCTATTGTCCTCTTATGATGTCGCATTATCCTCTCATAATCTGCCAACCGACGTAAACTCAACTGCTATGCTAGCCTACAGCTAGTGAGCTAAAGTCCACACTAGTTAAAAGCTGCTAAAATAGCTAGCTAGACACCAGCGGGCTAAACCGTCCGCACAGTTCTTCGGGCACGGCCTGTAATGGGCATTTTTTTTCTCAGACAAGCAGTTAGTTTGATGCATACCATTCAATGTTAGTGGTGGACTATCGGAAATCGAAAGCCGAGAATGGCCGCGCTTGCAATTACCTTCAAATGTTACATGAGCAACAGACTGGTAAACTACAGGCTGGTCCGCACTAGGATGTTTTGCTAGCCAGCAAAAACATTCACACCGGAGCAGCATCAGCCATTGTGGTGAGTTGTGAGCTGTAATTCAGCAGTAGGCTACATAATACGCCATGTGTGTCTGACTGTGAGTGGTGATAATGTTGAATGGATTAGTGGAGTTTGTAAGTTTAGCTAATCTTGTTAGCTGCTCAACGGCAGCAGAGCAAGCAGCCACCAGCCTCCAGACTTCACATCTGTTGATCCTCACAGGACTCCACTCAAATCTGGACTGTCTATAGAAGGTTTATGGGTTGATGCTGTTTGACAGGCAGGTAGGAGGCTCAGTTATCTGTGAGTGTAGCTGTGCTAAATTTCATTTTAAATTCTAGCGAGATCCCAAAATGATTTCTAATTTCTGATATATGAATTAGCCTAACTGGATAAGTTTAAGATAATAAAAAAAACACATAGAAAACCTAATGACCAAAGGCTGACTAAAATGTTCTGAATTTTCATCCACCAAAACTATGAGGATAAAAATGAAAAACATGTGACTAAAACTAATAAGCATTTTTGTCTCGAGTCTAAAAGTTACTCTAAAATAGCTGTCAAAATTAACACTGATGCATGAGGCCTTTGTTGTTCTTCTCAATTTCCCTTAAGTAGCCTATTAAATCATTAATTAGATTACAGTATAAAAAAAATCTTCTAATTCTATGCAGAGTGACAGATTCAAACCTGTAACTGACTTTAGAGTTTTCATCCTTCCATCAGATTGAATATTTTACATGTCTTGTGTCTCTCTTGACATATTTCCCAAAAATGAATCAATTCTTGCATATTTGGTGTCTGTAGCCATTTTGGGATCGCCGCTAGAATTATGAATAAAATTTAACAATGTTTATGTGACAGCATGAGTCTGTAAAGACTGACCCACCGGTGGGTTGCTGCATCGGGTAGTTGTTTCTTTTGTATTTGTCAATCATTTCATTTGGTGATGGAAACATATGGTGCAGAGTGCCAGATGAAATCAATCACCTGTTATCTCTGCCCTGATAATACCCTGTGATGTTGAAACCGGTCTGTGTTTTATTAATATAACCGATAAAAAAAAAAAAAAAAAGCCTTTTTAAGTACATCTCATCCTCTCCGGTGGCTCAGAGTGTCTGAAGAACATTTTCATTACCAGGTTCTCTGGATTTACTGCATGTGAAATTAACTGAGCACTTTGCCTCTGCAATATTTTATGATTTCACATCATGGACTAATTGTTTTTTTTCTCCATCCTACTTTAAGGCAGTGTACGAGAAGTAAAGTTTGACATGAGCAGCTGCAGTGATGATAAGTTACAGAGTTACAGAGTTACCATCACAAACTCAAAGTTCATCAAAAGGACATCAACTGAAGTGAGACATCACAGAGCTGCTAATGACGTTTGATTGACAGGCGATATCGGGGAAGTGGAGTGCACAAAGAAAGCAATGACTGCTCAGCAACAAAGATGGAGAGAATTAATGAACACTCAAAGTGACAAAAGACAGAAAATAGAACTCAAAGACTATTAGCAGTTGACCCACCTAGAGGAGTCTAATTAGTGCAACTTTATATGAGGAGTCATTTCTAATGTGGGGAATGCGATAAATTTGACCTTTTAATTATCCAATTTAAAAATAAAAAAGGTTCCATCTTCTTCAGTTGGAGGATTTTACTGCTTTACCCTGTTGAATCATTATTGTAAAGTGAATACCTTTGAGTTTTGGTTGATTGGACAAAACATTTGAAGACATCACATCAGTGTGATTAGCATTTTTCTTCCAATTTCCAACATAGATCAAACAATTGACTACATGAAAATTAATTGACAGATTGATTGACAATGAAATAAATTACCATTTGCAGTTGCGGTCAGGTTTTCAGTTGTATCCTCTGTTGTGCATTGTACCTGGATTATTTTTATTGCAGGGCTAACGTTACAAATTTTGTCGCTCTTTATATTACAGTTGTTGCTGGTTGTGTTACAAACTGCTGCCAACTGGTGCGTAACATGCCGCCACAAAGGTTGCCAATGCCGACGTCTGCTGACAGAGCAGTGGCATTTTACGACATTGGTTGTTGCCTGCTGCCTCTAAAAATGATGCACACCAAGTGTATCATACCACTGCACAAGGGGCCTCTAGAGGTCTGTCTCTGACTCCCAAATTACTGACAAAGCGGCAGTATATGACAAGTTGAGGACTATTTTTGGTGGCGGATTAATCCACATTTGGTGCTTTGGTAGTCAGCCAAGTTGCCAGAATTTAATGTTGGCATTGTATGTCCATGCAAACCACAAATACATTACAATTGTGCGTTTCATTCCCATCACATCAACATTTCCTAAGTGATGTAGTTTATGAGCTGACTATCATCAGGAAGTGGAGGGGATGGTAGATGGCGTGACACCTGAAACACGCCTGCCAACCTGCCAACTGGTGCGTAACATTGTTACACATTGTCAACACTGTTAAAGACCGGCAAACAAAAAAAACAGTTGTTTTTAGTGAGTTATCGCTGTGTTTCCAGCAGAGATAGAGGCAGGTAAAGTGGTTGTTTTTTACAGAGACATTGCTGCTTTTCCAGTGAGGGTTGTGCCCCTAAAGTCAGGTATTTTATGCCAAAACAGGTGGTGCTTTTGAGCAAGGCATCAAACCCCCAATTGTTCGGGGCGCCTGTCCGTGGGAAGAATTTCATGCGTGTATAGGTCCTGTTTGTGCATGTGTGTGTATTTCGCGCCTGTGTGTATATGTACATTGTAAAGTTTCAATGTATCTGCTAAATCACACATGTCCAAAGTCCGGCCCAGTCAATCATGGCGTGTTATTTAAAATATACTATATGTAGCCCTCCACACAATATTGGTCAGTCAAGCAAGTTTACTTTGCATTTCTTACCTTCATCTCATCATGTAGGACTATCATGCAGTTTGTAGACATGCACCAGGAAAGGAACCTATGGAGATGTGTTTTCATAAACAGATGGTTAATTGGCAAATGAAAGGGTTACCTAACAGCAGACATTTCCTGCCAGGTAGCAGATGTGGTCACTGCAAAGTAGGGTAAAGCTGACAACGAAGACTGGAGGAAAGTTGAATACTTTTCCACTGTAATGTAACAGTTGTGTTTTTCTCATTTGTATGGGATTGTTTTGTTTTGTTTTTGAAGCAAGTGGCCCTCCAGGTATTTCACATTATCTAATCGCCCACATTCAAAAAGGTCAGGACACCCCCATGCTACATAATAATGTGCAAATGTAACGTATCCATGGTTTAAAAATGTACATTGCAAACCAACTAAATTATCTGTATCAGTCTCTGTAGTCGGAATAGGCAGTTTAAATAAGTTTAAACTGAAACTGGGTGAAATTAAAATCATAAACGTTTGGGGCATACCTTAAATTTGTTATTCTAACCCTTTAAAAACTGAAATCTGGCTGCCAGATTGTTGTTTGCATGTCCTTGTTTTAACAATAGATAGAGCATTCATTGCATCATTTTTGCAGCAGAAAGCTAAAGCTTCTGTTTAATCACATCACAACCTTATGTTACCCTATGTTATGTGCCGTGGAAACATAGTATTTCATCGTAATAACACCAGTAATTCCCCTTAATGGTAGCAGGGCAATGTTATTAGCATAATCCTGTATATATATATATATACATACATACATACATACATATATTTAAAAAAAAAAACACATGATAAAGCATACTTTTTTTTCTGCAGCAGGATAGTTAAGGCTTTTGTCTTCCCTGTCACCATGTCATTACTCTTTTGTTACCTCACCATGTTTCCATGCTTGTGGCTGAAATGTAGCATTTTGCTGTAATTACACCAGAATTTCCTCTGGAACTTCCCCATAGTTTAGTTTAGTTTAGTTTGGTTTAGTTTCTTTTATTCCTGTGTCATGCACCTAAAAGTGCCCAACCCTCATGGGTTTATAAGACACCAAAAGAGATAGTTTCAGCGTTCACAGATAATTCATAACAATTCAGTTCATTTCAAAATAACAAAAAAGAAACAAACATACTATAACAGCTCATTCTTGAACAAAATATTCTGTCTTCTCTCCCAGGCCTTGCAAACAAAATCTGCAACACAAAAGGTTCCCTTCCTGAAACATAGTTGAAGCTTTTCATAATCATCCAACTCAAATAAATAAACATAGAAAGAAGACATTCTACGTAATAATACCTCCCTCTCAGCCTCAAAAGCAGGACAATAAAACAAAATATGAACTTCGTTCTCAATTTCCCCTAATTCACACAATAAACAAAGTCTGTCCTCCTCTGGACAGTTAATAAACCTACCAGTCTCTAGAGCTAGAGGTAACGTTCCTGAACTTAGCTGTGCACAAAGAGATCTTTGTCTTTTGTTAAAATTATACCTCACAAAGGGTTCTGTGCTGTAGCTGTTCTTCATAAGACAGTAAGTTCGCAACTTTGGTTTATACCAAATATCAACAGACCATTTCTCTTTATAAGTAAGGAACATTTTACTCCTAATCTCCTGAATATCACAAGATAACCGCAATTCTGAAAAATAAATGACATATCATTCAAGTAAAATAAGGATTTCAGCTCTTTAACCCAAGGGTGACCATGTGAGATACCCCAATTAAATATCTTTTTAGTGAACCTTTGATCAGACATCTTTACAAGTCTATTCCAAAACCGAATCATTTCACATCTATGCCCATAAAGTCTGTACAGGAGTTGTTTGCATAATCCTGTAAATATCAATCTAAAATAAAAACCATAATAGCTAGAACAGAAGCAGAAAGCTGAGGCTTCTGTCTTCCATGTCATCATATTGTATGCTCCTAATGACATCACTGCGCTATGTTACATGTGGTACAAAACCACATGAAAATGCAAGGTGTTGCCAGAGGAATAATTGATGAATCTATCACAACGCCTTTGCACTTTGCACTTCACATAACTTATGAAGTGTTCATAAACATATATATATATATATATATATACACATAAACATATATATATATATATATATATATATATATATATATATATAATAAGATATATATAGATATAGATATTATCAGTATGTTTTATGTTTTTAATTTGTGGAATCTGATTAAAAAACATCAAATTTTTGTACTTTTTTTAATGACACAATTTCAATACTTCTATTATGTTTTTTTGACTTACGTAACCTTTTATCTTTGGTTGTACAGAGTTTAGGGATATGAAGTAGTTGAGGATACTCCAAGAAATGACAAAAATTCCAGTGTAGGCGCTTTGCGGAACATTTCTATTGCAGAGTTCAAAGGGTTAAGCCTGTAAGTGATATGGTTTGTTTAGAAGTTGCTACATTTGTTATGTATTAGAAAACTACTTAGAGAACAGCCTCAGGATTGAGCATCAGATCAGTTTTGATCACAAGAGTGAGAGCTGAACACACCCACACAAAAGAGGATTTTCCTTCACAAGTACGGACATTGACACATTTTACTCGGATGATACTTGTACTTGTAAGTAGTGCGTTATCTGTATCAAATACTTCGTTAATCTGAGTATTCAGCTAAACTCTACTCAGTGATGTGTTTTAAATAGTTTTTGGCTGACAATGGACAATCAGGCTGATACACACACACAATAGTTGTTAGAGGATACATTCGTTGTAGGTTTGAGTCTGCACACAAGATGTGTTGGGTTCCAGTTCAACTTGATACATTTTAAGCAACAGGGTAGAGTTGGCACAAAGAGGTTAGATATACTACCACTTGCTTTAATCAAAAATATTGCTATCATGGGTCATAAATCCTCATTAGTCATCATACTGGCATACTTGTGCTATAATTCACTATAGAGGGTAAAGCAAAATGCACCGGTAAAGTTGTGTTGTTTCATAATGTTAAACTGGAGTGCACTGTAGGTGAAGGTGGCGTATATATTTCTACACATTCCAGGATTTCTAATCACCATCAACATCATCATGTCACTTCAGGAGAAAAGCAGGCATTGCCAGTTCAGGGACACATCAGCGTCAGAGCTGCTGCTAATGTTAGCATACCACATAGACAAATGAAAGGAGAGCTGAAGGAGGGGTAGGGTCAAAAAGGCAAAGAGGGAAAAAAAAACAAAACAAGTAAGCAGGTTTTTTTTTTTTTTTTTTCTGTGGATGTGAAGGAACATGCTGCCTTCCAGGCCATTCCATTGCATAACCTGGCAAACAGTCCAGAACTCCTCTGTCTGCCTCCTTTATTCTCCACAGCATAATGCAAACTCTTTTATACAGCACCAGATCCCCTGCAGTAACACTAGCATGCATGTGCTTTTGAACGTTCTCGAACACGCGCACAAAAGGCTCACGCACGCATTTTACTTCCAATTCCAGCCATTTAGCCTGAGTACCACTCCAGCAGAGTAGACCTATGTTGCCATGGCAACCGCATCCCAGCAGGAGGGAGGATGAGGTGATGAGAGGGAGAGAGAAGGATGGAGTGAGGTGGGAAAGTTGAGCTGAGTTGAGGAGTGAGAGCATGAAATGCAGAGAGCAAGAGTGAGACAGAGCGAGAGAGGGGAGGTGGAGAGTGAAGTGCGAGACAGTGAGAGCGGTGGGGAGTGAGAGGGAGGAAGATAGGGATGATAATAAAGGGAGAGCAGACATTAGAGGAAGAATGTGGGGGCAGAGAGACGACATAAAAGCAGACTGAGTGTACAGGGACCAAAAAGGGTTCAATTGAGCAAAAGAACACAGCTACTTTTGTTTGTTTTATGTTGTGTGTTTTTCAGTAAATATGGTGACATCAGTAAACCAAAGCTGTGTCCCTCCATCAAACATGCCTGCTGGAGCTGCAGCTTGTGTTACGCCCTAACCATATCCCCGACCTCTACCTGTGGGTGACGGCTGCCTCGCTGAACTGCTGCAGCTTGCACGTGTGTGGTGTTCAGGCAGACAGAGCTCCTGCTGCCAGCCCTATCTTTCTACACTGAGTTTGCCTTTGATAATGACCGTCAATAATAGGTTTCAAATAAAAGAAGGGATTCTGTTCATAGAAACACCAGAGGGCTTTCATTTAAAACAGAAACATAAAGTGTTGAGCAAAAATTAATTAGAATTTTTTCCTGGTCTGAGACAGACCAGACAAACTGTAGGGAGAAGTTTCATGTTGCTGTTACGACATTTTGCAAATTATTCTCAGTCAACGTTTTGCATGATATCCTATGAATTAGCAGCCCACAAACAGCCGTAATTTAAAGTTACAAAATTAAGCTTAAGTTATGGAGGTTAGGTTTAGTTAAGTAAAGTTACTGTGGTTAGGTTTACGAACAGAACAACAAGTCATCACATATCAGCGCTTTGTCAGTGGCCTTTCACGTCTACATATTATGTGCTAGGTATCCTCTTGCATCTGCTGTTGAAGCGCCTGGATGCTGCAAACAACGCAGGGATGTCAACAAAAGCACATGGTTAGATTTAGAAAAAAACATCATGGCTTGGCTCCACATTCATACCGGGGCATGGGCACCGGGCTCCCGGATAAAAGTCTGGGCCCATTTATTTGGACCCATCCACCACTCCTCCCCACTCGACCTACAGCAAGGGTGTCCAAACTTTTTTGAATGGGGGCCAGATAAAACAATGATGAAAACACCTGGGGGCCAACTGATTCTTGCATCAAAAGTTTTTTTTTTGTTTTTTTTTTGTGTTTTTTTAAAAGTGAGATAAATGCAACAATTTTTTATCTTTTAATAAAATATTACTACTTGATGCCTGTCTACAGTGGCCTTTTATTGTGGCCAGCCTAAGGCACACCTGTGTAATAATCTGTCTGTGCTGTCTAATCAGCATCTTGATATGCCACACCTGTGAGGTGGGATGGATTATCTCGGCAAAGGAGAAGTGCTTACTAACACAGATTTAGACAGATTTGTGAACAATATTTGAGGGAAATGGTCTTTTGTATGTATCGAAAATGTTTTAGATCTTTGAGTTCAGCTCATGAAAAATGGGAGCAAAAACAAAAGTGTTTATATTTTTGTTCAGTCTATCTATCTATCTATCTATCTATCTGTGTTTAAAACCTGCATACACATGCTAAGTTAGGTGGAAAAGGGGTATTACAGATTCCAGTATAAACATGCCCATTCATTAAACTCACTATGACATGCAGCTACCTTCACAAACACACACAAACCAAGTTGTGATGTACACTCATCAATCATTTTCTTTGTTTAGCTCATGGTTTGCAAAGAAAGACAGACAAAGGAAAACTCTTCCAGCAAGTTATTTTTGGTGAAGTAGAGTTGAGAAAAAAATATTTGATTTATATAATTTATTATCTCATTACTAGCAGTGTGACAAGGACAGGTAAATCAAAGGCTTGGAGGAAGGTAACAAATGCCGTTAACTCTGCGCCCTCTGTTGTAAGAACCATCCAAACAGTTACATGAAAGTATCAACATGAAACTTGATGCAAAAAAAGCTGTAAAAGTACACACACACACACCCACACACACACACACACACACACACACACACACACACACACACAAAAACAAAACACAACAGCTACAGGCATTGCTTGCATCATCAGAGAGACCTTTCTGTCAGGGGAGACAGTGACATGCCTCCGCTGGAGCAGTCAATGACAAAGTCAGAGGGTTAGGTGATGTACGTGTTATATTAAGTGTTAAATCTCTGTACATTCTGACAACCATGACTGATAGCTTAGTCTTTGGTCAGTAATGTGGGTCTCACAGTCTTGCCACTCAAACAGAAGATAAATTTGTGAAGTTCTCTCTCCCGATTGAATCAAGTGGGACACTACGAGCATTCAGAAGCAGGTGTAGATTTTGTTAGTACCAACGAAATGATCGGAACTGCTAATAAATTGATGAATGCTGAAATCTTACCAAATGTCTTCACTTCTGTTCCTGGGTTATGACGTTGAGTAATGGCCAGAAAAGTGCTTTTGCTGAAAATTATGATGTTGCAGTGTAGCTGATCTTTATCCTTTTGTTATACAATTTAATCACTTTATCATTCGACAATTTCTTCTATTAGAAATGGTAAAAAAAGGTGTTTTGTGAGGTCACACTGATGCTGACTTTTGACCTTTGATCACCAAATTCTAATTAGTTCATTGTTGACTTCAAGTGGACATTTGGGCCAAATTTGAAAAAATCCCTCAAGATGTTCTCAAGATAGCACGTTCACAAAATGCAATGGATGTGGTCACAGTGACCTTGACCACCAAATTTTAATCATGTCATTCTTGACTCAAATCAAACATTTGTGCCAAATTTAAAGAAATTCCCTCAAGGTGTTCTTGATGTATCACGTTCACGAGAATCAGATAGTGCAAGGTCACAGTTACCTTGACCTTTGACGACCATTAACTAAAAAGTCCATTGTTGAGTCTTAAGTGAACCTTTGGCCTGGCTACATTTTACAATGCTAATTGCAAATGTTAGCTGGGCTGCGGGGCTACTCACCTGACACAACCGTAACACCTGACCCATTGCTGGGACCGAGCCGCTAATAACTCAAGCTCCGGACATTAACCCATGCTACAATTGTAACATTAAATTTAATTGAATCGACATAGCAACATGTGCTTAACGTTACTGTAACACTAATTAAAACAGACATTTGACTTTATGTTGTACCTGTCCAGGAGAAGAAGAGCTAGCTCCGAGTCAGATTGTAGCCCCTTTAGCTCTCACAGTGCTCTCCACCTTGGAAATGCAAGGCCAATGTTAATCCGAGTTCTGTCCCTTTCTTTATCCGACAACTTCTTCGCCAACAACCGTGGTTTCTTTAGAGGTAATGTCAGATCCTGGTTGTCTTCAGGTGGACGTTCCGCTCTCTGCCATTTCATTTCGAAAATATGCGCTGCCATTGCTCACTGGCTGTAGCCTTTTATAGGGAGGGAGGGCCAAGGGCTCCGAGAGGAGGGAGGAGGAGACGATTCACATGAACGTACATGAACGTGCAGCCAGACCGGCTTGTAAACAATAGGCTGGAGATCAACACAGAGAGAGGGTGTGTGAGGTCATGCTATACTCCAGATGAAATTACACCTCTATTTCCTCACATAGCAATTTTTTAATTCCTTCAATCTAGAAATGATGAATTTCCTCTTATTGCCTGGACAACCCCGAAAACATAATGCCTCTGACCATGGCTATCACAGGCGTGGAGGCATACAAACGAGAGTTGGCCTGTTTTCCATTGGATACCTAGCTAAGTGCCAGCAGTTAGCTAGTTAGCTTGTGTAAGTGTCAGCTTTCCCATTACATCAAATGGAACATTCCTTCAATAGTACAGTAGCTTGCAGTATATGTTAGCAGTGTAGGAGAAGGGGCAAAGATTAAACATTGTGTTTACAAACAATAACTGACAATTCCTGTGTAGTTTATGAAAATGAATACATATTTACTATTAAAATATCATGATTTAAAAGATGGACTATTCTTTTTAAATTATCTAAAGCAGCAGATTTTAGAAATGTACATCTGAGTTTATATTTTTGCCAGCTGAGTCAAAAAATTCAACCTTTTAGCCTTTGTTTCATTATTAAACATTTGTTGTAATATTTGACTCCTTTCTTTACAGGGACTGTATACAAGGCAATTAAGTATGTGCATTAATATTGGATATGGTATATGATTTTACAGTTAATTAAAATTCCTCCCCTGGATTGATGAAGGGCATGCTTGCTTTCTGGCATTGTGCCGGTAACACTCATTGACTTTTTTCTTTTTCACTGAATATTTTGTACACCCCCAGCAGCCAGAGCTGCAGAAGGAATGCACTGCCCTGAGGTCTGTGTTGTTTGTCTAAGCACATATAAAGCAGATAATGTCTGTCTGTCTCTCTGTCTGTATGTATGTCCTTCCCATATCTCAAAAACTGTTTATTTGATCTACTTCACACTTGGCAGGTGAATTGCTGGGGACCCATTGTCAAATTTGGTGCAATTTGGACATGCAGCACCTTCAGTATCAGGCAGTGGTCGGTGCAGTTGTAAGGAAAATGCTCAGCTTCAGCAAACACTGAAATGAAGAGACTCGGAGAACCACAGAGAAAAGTTACAGCCAACGGGGTTGCTTTAATCGCAGAACTTTAGCATACAACAGTATACTAGTCTACACAGCAAAACAGATGGAAACAGCAAAACAACAATGAACAGTCACCCTTCAGATGCTTTTATAATGGGTGTCTTCTCGTTCATGTGCATGTGTGTGTATGTGTGTGTGAACACGCTTGGGTCGTATTTCCTGGAAATCTAAAGTTCTCCTGATTTCCTACTTATTCCTAGAACTGGACTTATTGCGTCAGTATTTCCTGTCTCCTTTGTCTCTCTCAGAACTGGCAAAAACAACCGTTCCTATTGCCAAACTTGGCACATCTGTTCCAACGGTCAGGTCACCCTAACCCAGAACGTTCTACTTCATTTGACCTCCCAAGGCTTGACTTACGCACAAATACTCAAATTATCAAAACACCTCTTATGGATCCTTTTTACTGCCAAATCTGATATTTGACTAGCTGCTTCCTAAACCTTGTGTAACTGACCTCATTTTTCACCTTTGATATAAAATGATACATTATCTGCCTCCACATAGTAGTGGGGGCGGGGCTTCGGGGCTCTGCGGATGCTGGGTACAGCTTGCTCTCTGTTGCTTACTACAGTGCCTTCAACAACAGATGAAGAAAGAGAGATCGGAGATGTTACACTGTAGCAAACTCAAGGATTTCAAGCATCAGCAAAATCACTTTCACTTTCTGCTTTTGTTCATGGACCCAAGAAAACAGTGTTCGGAAGTGCTGTTCTTGAGAAAGCTGCTAACTTATCATAGTGACTCAATCTTACTGTATATATCTAGCATATTCACAACTACCCCTTTCTATTTATTCTTAATCCTGTATGTGTTTTATATATTACTGTTTATTCTGGATCAGCTGTTCTCATGCATTGTTCATACATTTTCTTAGGAAAAGTAATGCACCAAAATAAGGGTGACCCCGACTAAGAATTTTCATAGTTGAATCTGATTTTTCCTTTAGCCGACTATTCGTCGAATCATGTTGTTTTCCCCCTCATTGATTAATGAGCTCATTTGCGTCAGTTTCCGCTCCAGAGAAAAGAGCTAAAACACCCAAATAAACAAATTTAATTCTTTAGTTGGCATAATAAGATAATAATAATAAAAGTAAAAGTAAAACAGTTTTCCTTATTTCTGATTTCAAGTTACTTCATTAATCAACTCAGGTTCATACTAGTTCATCCACATGGACCGTGCGTCACCGCTCTCAATCGTCGGACAAAAAGTAGCCAAATAAAAAATCAGAGTCTATCAAGAAAACAATCAGCGGTGAAATTCGTTTCAAGACACTTCAGGTAAACGAATAATCCTTCAAAAAAGTTTGATTTGAGAGCACATACCTCCTCCAAACTTCAGCACTGAGCTGAGGACAGTGACACAAGGGAGCCACACTGGTGCACCGGCGTCGCTGTCCTCAATGCCGCAGAAAAGCGCTGAAACGGAGATAAAGGGGAACCCGTTTTTTGCTTATTTTAACTGGCCCATCCAGTTTTCTGGAGGCCCACCCACAGTCAAAATCCTGGCGGCGCTACTGTTCCAAAGTGTTTGTTTATGCGCTCCGCCACCGTAAATCATCACCACATGATTCCTGAGCGTGGCACTGCTGCTGCTCACCGCTCCCTCCGGGGATGGGTCAAATGCGGAGAACAAATTTCACACACTCAGGTGTGTGACAATCAGTGGAACTTTAACTTTTACTTTAAATCACCGTAGGCCTCGATGCTACTCTGATGGTCCTGCAGCTCACTCACCTCAGTTTATTTGGATCGAGCAACTGGGTGATTTATTCATGCGTAGTAATGATTATGCCTACGCACGCATCATTTTCAATTTTTTATTAACAGAAATTAGGCTGATGTTTGTATCAAAATAGGCTATATATCATGAATTACTAGAAAACAAATACATTCTATGTCAAATCAAGAAGTTCAGCAGCAGTGAGCACCCCCATATAGTCAGAATGGTACGGTCTTGTTTCATAACCACATTTTGTGACAATTCGACGGCGAGACCAGCAGTCGAATCAGACTTCTCCGAATTGCACCGAATCATCGACTATTTGGGGTCACCCCTACACCAAAATTCATACATATCCCACATTACGATGAGCCAGTAATTTGTGCATAACCCACATATTGTCGAAGGCTGCAACCATGTGACCAATGCAATGAAAGTAAAAGAAGAAGGTGTCGTGGGCGGTTTGTAGAGGCAGGTTGGGGTGGTGGATAAGTCACAAAACACAGGACTTTCCCCCAGGACTTTCCCCAGGTTACTGATGTCCAGAACTGTGTGAGCTTTAGTGAATTTTGAGTCATTTTAGGGTACGTTCTCACTATTTTTCTCTTCCTAAACCTCACCATAGTATCTTTACTTGCCAGAACCTAACGTCTGTTACTTTATGTTAATTACATAACTTGAATGTAATGTTATTCATGGGGCGCTAATTCATAGGATATCATATTAAGTGTTGTGTGAGGATACATTGTCTGTATTTACTTGTTGCGTTTCAATTCAATTTCAATTCAATTCAATTTTATTTATAAAGCCCAATATCACAAATCACAATTTGCCTCACAGGGCTTTACAGCATACGACATCCCTCTGTCCTTATGACCCTCGCAGCGGATAAGGAAAAACTCCCCAAAAAAAACCCTTTAACGGGGAAAAAAAACGGTAGAAACTTCAGGAAGAGCAACTGAGGAGGGATCCCTCTTCCAGGACGGACAGACGTGCAATAGATGTCGTACAGAACAGATCAGCATACTAAATTAACAGTAATCCGCATGACACAATGAGACAGAGAGAGAGAGAGAGAGAGAAAGAGAGAGAGAGAGAGAGAAAGATGCAGGTAATGACAGTAGCTTACAACAACATTATTGAAAGTAATAATATTATCGTTATAGTTCTGGCTACTGTGGTACAATATGTTGAAAGTATGTATTAATATCTGGCAGTATACATGTGTGACAATAGTCATATGTGTATAATAACAGTAGAAGTATGACTAATGACTAATGATGGCAGCAGCAGCAGGAGGCATCTGGCAGGACCACGGCAGCAGCACAACCACACACGTCACGCTGTCCAGGCACCGCAGCGATTATCTGCACTTAACTACTTTTCCCACTGCTTGTTAAATGCTAAACCACATTCTGTTAGTAGTCAGTACCTGTACTCTTTGCAATGGCAATAAAGTTGACTCTAATTCAGTGAGTCCTTTGTAGCCTACTAACAATTAACTGTACACTTTACTGGGTGGAGTATCACTGTCATTATCTCAGAATTGAGTTAACAAAGAACCTTAAGGGGCTATAAAGCTTGAATAGCTGTAGACTCTGCAGTGTTCATGCCCAGCTTTTTGACTTAATTGAAATCAGTGCCTGTCAGCGCGTGATTTTCTGAAAAGCTACCTCTGTTAAGGTAGCTTTTGGGATGTTTTATTGCATCCAAGCAAGTTTTTTCACTACCGCTCGTGATAAACTCGGAATCTTTAAAACAAATACACTACTGTACACGAATATGCCACTATTATTCTGAATATGACAATATTCTTAATTTAGTGACAAAGAGGCAACAGATAGCATCTTTTCCTAAATATATCATTATGAAAATAATGTACGTTGCACAGGGTAGTGGCCACAGTAAAATCAGATTATCAACGTTTACATAGGGTACTTTGTGGCTTTGCAATCTTGCAATCGTAATAAGCGTCTGCCACCAATGCCAAAATTTCTCGGAAAAAAATCTGCTTTACGGCAGGAAACGAAATTGGAATGAAATTGGGGAAATTGGTCGGGACTGACCTTATGATAGTTGAGTCACAAGCACAATGGCAGACGGACAATGTTTGGAGACAATTGAAAAACGGCCTAGCAAAAGAAAATGAGCTCCTCTGTCTGAGGAGGCAAAGAAGAGCAAAAAGGAGAGTGATAAAAGAAGAGGAAAAACAAGAGTAAACGTCAGTCAGGCGTTCAAGAGATGGAGGGAGCTCCGTGACCAAAGAGGCTTCAAAACCCATGTCCAGCTAGCTTTCTTTCTAATGGATCAGTAAGTAACACGGCTAAATGTTAGCTAGACGAGAGAGGACTGTACTGTACTGGCTGCTAGTTTATTCCTAGCTGGCCAGCATCGCAAATCACCGCAACCAGGGACCGGGTAGCGAGTGTTGGTCGGCTGACATCCTTGTTGCCATTCTACGGCAGCCCTCGGACAGTGATACCCCCCTTCCCTTCCTTCTGGTCTCTTCTCATGGAGGCAGCTATTGACGGACATTGCCCAGGTAAGTGAACACTGGACTTTGTTTCCCATTCAATTTGAGCTCCAACCGGCCGCATCCTTTCCATACGGTACCGTTTATTCTAGAATCGGGACTGTTTACATGCATATTGGTATAATTCCACTGTGTCTACTGTTGTTTGTACTGATACTGTACATATTGGTATAATTTACTGTGAGCTGTTTGTACTGATACTGTACATATTGGTATAATGTACTGTGAGTTGCTTGTACTGATACTGTACATATTGGTATAATTTACTGTGAGTTGTCTGTACTGATACTGTACATATTGGTATAATGTACTGTGAGTTGTTTGTACTGATACTGTACATACTGGTATAATTTACTGTGAGTTGTTTGTACTGATACTGTACATATTGGTATAATTTACTGTGAGTTGTTTGTACTGGTATTGTGCATTCTGGTATAATTATTTGCATTACTATTTGTTTTTTCTTCCGATAAATCTGATAATTGTTGCTCGGTCTCTTTACTCATTTATGAGTAAGGTGGCGCCAAGCTAAAAAAAAAAAAAAAAATCCTATCTGTTGCCTCTTTAAAGGTACGATTATTCCTTGCAACACTGCCAACTGTGCAATACCGTGCAATTATTGGTGCAATAATTCAATTGCCGCAATACACTGTGCAATTATTCAACTGTGCAATATTCTTCAGAATACTAATTTATTCTCAACAATACCTCTTGAATGTATATATTTATCCAACATATAATGCACATAATTGTACACATTTCTTATGTTTATTCTTATTGAAAGTTGTATTCATTTATTAGTTATTGTATATATTGCAGTAAACATTAAACAATAAAGCACATTATGCTATACTAGTTTATACAGTGTAACGTAGCATAATGGAGATATTTCTATATTTTTACACACTTAAAGACTCAGTACAGTGAACACATTTTTATTCCTAATATTCTAAGTACTAGTGTTAATCAATGATCATTTTTATTTATTTTTTTGTCTTATTTTATTACCTTGTATTTACATACTTCTATTTCATACTCTTATTCGTACTTATTATCCTCTATTCTTTACATCAGACTGTAACAAATCAGAATTTCCCTTTGGTGATCAATAAAGTATTTCTGATTCTGAACTGCATATTGGTTATTTGGCCTTTTTCCAAAAGAAGCATTTTCAGATTAAGATGTGGGGTATTTAGGTAATATTTAGGTTTTCAGAGCATTCTTTAGACATGTATACAGCTTATTCGGAATATTAATCTCAGCTGGGTTTTTTCCACTGTTTATGAGGCACAGCCTCTTGCCTGTTGACTAGAAATGAGCAATACACCATTGTCTGTTTCTGTATTTGTATCTCTTCGACCAATTAAATTCTGTACCCGTATCCGTACACTGAATGGGTGGGGTTTGAACCGGAAGTGGGAGGGGAATTCAAATGGAAATGGGTGAGACCTACCTAGATGTTATCATTTTAAACCTGAAATTGAGTTGATCAGAAGTTGCTTTATGTATTATTTATTGGAAAACTAATTACAGAATGATCTCCGGATTGAGCTTCAGATCATATCTGATTACAAGTATTGTTATGAACGCTGAACGCACCAACACAAATTAGGGTTTCCTTCTACTAAAATGAATAATACCACTAACCATATATGAAAAATATGCATGTTAAAAAAAAAAAAAAATTACTATAACATACATCAGAGGAAAAAAAGGAAGGCAAGATTAGCACATTTTACTACAGTATTTGTACGGGATACTTGTTAGATCCAAGTATTCAGATTAGCCCTACAGTTTACAGTCAAGACTATGGCCTCTAGTTTCCCGGCGCGGCGCATGGTGGCGCAGGGTGGCGAACCCCGCGCAGAGCTAGTTTCGAGCAGCGCAACCTGAGGCACACTCAGTTTGGCAGACCGAGGTGCGCTGAGATGGGTGTGGCGGCGCAGCAGGGGGAGGTGTCGACAGATCCAGCTTGGCGCAGTGACAGTTTCGTGCCAAAAG
>NC_065509.1:5035574-5049135 GCF_006386435.1 Epinephelus moara | reverse complement strand
AGCTGCAAAAACTAATGAGTTCACATCCCTCTCAGCCAACCACAAACAGCCACAGCATCAGATAGGGAGTATATTCAGCATCTGTCATCTTAGAAAAGTCAAAAGAAAAGAAACAGAGTGAGACTGTGAGAGAGAAAGAGAGAGCGATGATTCCGTATATTCGGACACTGCGAGCTTGGACCTCCCGGACCAAAACATCAGTTTCCTCCTGGGAGAAGTTTGGCCATCTGACGCTGCTGCTCTCTTCTGCCATGGCGAATTGAGTAAACTCTCATTTGCGCCTTTGCGCGGCGCATTTAAGGGCGAGGAGAGGGGCTCATTTGATTGGTGTGATGTGTGTAAAACCCACTCCACGCCTTCTCTCCTCCCTCTTTCCGACTTGTGCAGGTAGGAGGGACGGAGGTGGGAAAGAGGAGTAGCTCCGCCAGTGCGTACGGTGTGCCAAACTTGCAAAATCCGCCACACTGGCCACACCCAGTTGGCGAAGCGCAGGTGCGCTGCGCCTCCGCCTCGCCCGGTCTGCGAAACTAGAGGCCTATGTGTCATATCATGGCTACGTTGTACACAAACGCCAACGGATTGCAAGGCTGGTATAGAGATACAAGACCAAAAGAAAAGCACATTTTTGGTCAGAAGGAGAAACACACCTACTTTTAACATCATGAAAGACTTGAATATCAACAGGTTTTTGGATATGTTCAAATATCACAATGCTGACCTTTTCAAGACATTGGCTGAAGAAATGAAAGAGGGAGAATGTGTTTGCACGGTCCAATATGTCCGCCACCAGGGAAAAGCTTTGAAAAAATCTTTCCTCTAGCGACAGCCGTTTTACTTTTTCATATTTTGACATAATAAACAACATGTTACGTTAATCGAAGTATGCATGGCTGCATTTACCAGGAATATTGGTGGGATATTTATTTTCATTAGTTATGTAAATACCTTAGTAGGAATATCATCTTTTTTCAGAGTAAGGATAAAATATTTTGTGCATGTAAACGTAGTCACTAATGTGCCAGTTAAGTCCCGCAGACGCATAGCCCACCTAGTCAATCAAAATTCACAACCAAACCTAACAATTTGAAACAAGGGTTAATTAGCACAGTAATGTTGCTGTAATGGGGTAACAGCTGTGTGTTTATAGAGTATTTTACAATGGCTTTGGACGTGGCTCAGCCAATCATAATCAAGGACTGGGACTACTTATTTTTACCTTTTAGTCTCTTTTAGCCTAGAATTTTGGTTTTACTACACTTAAACTGTGGTTCAGTCATTACCCTCATTTCCAGGAGCAGCAGGTAGCTGTTTATATGGAAAAAACCATGATAAACCCACTGATTTCTGCATAACAGTCTCGCAAACCGCAGACAAAGCTAACAACTAGGTGTTGAAGAAAATAAACTTTTAAAAACTAAAGAGCCAGATTCTATTCTCAGGAGTTGGTGGAGACCAAAGCACAATACACCTAGCAAATAACCGTTTGAATAACCCTCTTAGTTCTGGGTGCTCTCTGCATGAATGATGGTCTCAACAGGCAGGCAGCTTTAGTAATGGAAAACGGCTGCAGGAGCTGCACTGCCATCCTATGCGAAACCTCCACTAATGTCTAGTACATAATGGGATGCCTCCAACTGTATTCAGCCCATAATTCGTTAACCCATGGTGAGTTAATACAGTTTGCACCACTATGCTGATTTGTCCAATACTGTTGGTCAGTGAAGAATGAGGCAGCCAGTAATGGGTTTTATATGCATATGACTGTGCTCTCATTGATATTAGACCCTGCTTTGGAAGATTACACTATTAGACTATGATGATGAGATCACTGCTGTGGCAGGTGGTTTAATAGCAAGGGGAGAGGTTATACAGAGAGTGGATTAAATAAAGGGGAGGGAATTAGTATATAGTTGTCATTGATTCCCACCAATAACCACTGTGGTGTAATAAGACCATACTGTTGGAGCTCTAATGGGGTTGTGTGCATTCGGCCTTGATAAAGTCTTGCTGTTATGTCTTCCAGGCTGTCAGCTGGAGCTGTGACTGGCTGGACCACAGTGAAGTGGCAGTACTGGGGAAATAAACCTCCGCGCGCCTCAGGAAATTTGATTTCTAACCCTGAGACAGCATATTATTTTTTGATTATATTCATATTTGCGTTGATATCATCTGTCTTTATAGAGGGAGGGTAGAGATCCCTGTTGATGTATGTGTGTGAATCAAATATCCTTAGAAGGAGAGGAAGATGAGAAAAATCTTCCCATGTGGGGGTATTTTACTCAAGATGTAATGCAAGAATTATACTTCTGATAAGATACATGTAACATTTCTGTGAATATTTGCTAAGAATGGTGTTACATTAGCTTTGGTTGTAGATGATCACAAAGGAGCTGACATGCACACTTAACACCCCATAGATTTCAACAATGCATTGCGTGGCCACTCCCAGTGCTGGGGGATATAACTGTTAACTTTATATATCATTAAAAAAAGTAAGATGATGCATTAATAACAACAACAACAACAACAACAACATAAAGAAAACAGAGACCATCACCCCTAAGCCTCAATACCTGCAGCTTAACCCTTTGAACTCTGCAATAGTAATTTTTTTTTTTTTTGGTCAGGGTGGGAATTGCCAGACTACCCACGATATGATATTATCACAATACATAGGTCATTATAAGATATTATTGAAATAATATACTGCGATATGTTGTAATTTAATACCTTTTACAGGAAAATGTGATACAAAGCAGGCAGACTGACCAGCGCTTGTATAAAACCTGTTAGAAATGCTGCATACATCTGAAAAACTGAACTGTTGGCATATTTAACGCCCTCTGAGAGACCAGATTAAGCAATGAGCAATGAGCGGTATACCGATAACTGAATGGCAACGCCCATGTTAGAAGCCTCATCTGTTACAACCACAATCCCCCATGCTCGTGCTGCATTTTGCAAGACGTCTGCAATGTTTGCTCTGGTGTGACTTTGGTGCACTGCTCTAGTTTGGAGAACGCGAGACAGCAGTGGTCAGTTCTCTGTGTGATAATGTGCCGTTATAGTCACATATGAATCCACTAACCTTGGCGTCCAGGTGTCATAAGTTAATGCCACCCTTCCTGCTGTACTCAAAGATTCCTTGACTTCATGCTTCACTTTTCTGTAGCACTTGGATACGCCTTTGTCTGTGAAATAACGTTGGGACAGAGTCACATAGCTGGTTCCAGTGTTTTTTAGGATGTACTAAAACCCTTCGTTTTCAACAACGGAGTATCTTGAACTATCCTCAAATGTTTGATATCCCTAAAATGTGTACAACTTAAGCTAAAATCTTATGTAAATAAATAAATCATAAAAATGAATATAAGTAGTGAAACTGTGTAATTAAAAAAAATGAATCATCAGAACACAAAACATATTGATCCAAAAGAATTTCAAATGCAGAAATGCAAACAAAATATTTCTTATTCCATAAGTTATCTGAACTATGTACATTATTTATTTTTTGAGATATGCTCATTTTTATTAGCAGAGTGGCATTAATTGGATCCTTTGGTTCCACTGCACATTTTCACATGATTTGCACCACACATAATGTAGTGTGCAATGACGACATTATGAGAGTACAAATGCAATAATGCCCTAAAATCTGTAAAACCTAAGCCAAAGGGTATTGAAATTTTGTCATTAACAAACTTTGACTTTTTTTCAGATACTCCATATTAAAAACAAACAAATTTAAATGTAGAAACATTAAAAAATATTTCTTAACACCTGAGAAGTTATTTGAACTGTGTACATAATTTTGAGTTTTTGAGAGAGCACAACAGCTTCACTAATACATTTAAGCCAAGCTGTAATTTGTGCTAGATTCATCAATTATTCCTCTGGTGCCACCACCACGTTTTCATTTGGTTTTGCATCATGTGTAACGTAGTGCAGTGACGTCAGTATGAGCATACAATGTGATGACATGGAAAAACAAAAGCCTAAAACTCCTGCTGCAAAAAGAATGAATGTTGAAACTATTATGTTTTTTTTATTTTACTGCCATTACGGGGATTTGCGGGGGGAAATTGGGACGAAATGGGGAAATACTATGTTTGCACTGCACACAATGTAAGTTAACATAAGGTAATAACATGATGTCGAGGAATACAGAAGGGCGGCACGGTGGTCGAGTGGTTAGCAGTGTCGCCTCAGAGCAAGAGGGTCCATGGATCGAACCCAGGTGGGAGCCCTTCTGTGCGGAGTTTGCATGTTCTCCCTGTGTCAGCATGGGTTTTATCCAGGTACTCTGGCTTCCTACCACAGTCCAAAGACATGCAGGTTGGGGATAGATTAATTGGTGACTCTAAATCCGTAGGTGTGAATGGTTGTCTGTCTCTATGTGTCAGCCCTGTGATAGTCTGGCGACCTGTCCAGGGTGTACCCTGCCTCTCGCCCAGTGTCAGCTGGGATAGGCTCCAGCCTATAAGCAGTTATGGAAATGAATGAATGAATGTTTACGGAAATAGCGAGCTTCTGTGGTCATTATGGGGAAATACCAGCATAATCATGCCAAAATATGACATGGCTCGTAAGGTAAGGTAATGAAGGTCATAACATGATGACAATGACAAGAGCCTTAGCTTTCTGCTGCTAAAGGAGTGAATGCTCTAGGGGTTATGATTCTCATTTTAGATCTATTTAAACAGAATCATGCCAACAACAGTTTCCTGTGGTAGTCCACAATAGGTCTGTTTTTACAGGGTTAATAAAATCTCCATTGGTTTCCAGCACGAAATACACTTTCCAAATATTATTTGTTAACTAGAGCATTAAGGAATGTTTGAATTAGCAGTAACTTAATACCACATTTCCCCCACAAATGTCACCCTCCACACCCAGGTCATAATACCACAAATATCTAAATACTGAAATACTTTCATGAGTGGGCCATAGGCTCAATAACCTTTGTGTTACCTCATTCAGTGACAGACAGTGACTTAACAGACAATTATTTAAATGAAAAGCTTCAAGTTTATTTCTTGCCCTGCCCAGCCAATTGCATGCTGCTACTGAGTTAAATGGGTTTGGTTGGGCAGGGCTGCTCTCTCGATGTGTTCTGATGCGTTTTGTGCAATTCTTCCCCTTTAAGCAGCTCAGATGTAACTCATGCCTTGATACTGTACTGTACAGAGAATGGACTTTCTGCTAATGACACCATCAGTCTCCCACTCACCAGCCCACCTCCCACACACATACAAACACAGGCAACACTTTGCAGACAAAAGATGAGTGACCGTTTACTTCTGTTGTTCTGTTGCATTATCTTTTTAAAAGCTTCCCCGCTGTTTTCGTTTCAAAGATTACTGGATGCATACATATATCCAGAGCCCATGGTCTTCAAACTAGGGGTGCATTTATAAACGTTATACGCTGTAATACTGGTTCTACGAGGACATATGCCATTCTCTGTATTTCGCATTCTTCTAATAACAGTAACTTAAGATAGAGAGTAGGAATAAAAAGTGTTTCTATATTTTTCTGAAAATGTCCATAGAATTTGGTGAGCGGCTGCTCAATCTGTATCAGTTCCCACTTCTTGTCCAGACAGGTGTGACATTCCCTCTCCATCAGCTCCTCATTAGTAGCATCCATTCTTTGTTCTGCTGGGTTGCAAGTGACATGGTGGAAGCTGTTTCTGACTTATGCCAGCCGTTTTGTCTGAGCTTCCCAACTATAGAAGCATGTCACTTCTGGCCCACAAAATAAAAGAGGCAAACATTTATTGTCACCAACAACATTTCTAGTGGTAACATTCCCAGTTTAAAATTCCCATTTTGATTTTTCTGAAATTAACTCTTCTTTTTTTTTTTTTTACATAAAACACAGTATTTCAGGTGATGTAACTGCTGTAGGTTGTTTTGTTGTTGTTGGCATGGCTGATGGCATTACAGAGTAATGTAACACCAGTCTGAAAAGCAGTATTTAGTTTCTGTTTCTTCTAAGAACATAGCCAGCATCACTGCTGGGTGTGGTCAGAATATTGCTTTATTGAAGTGACTTCCTTGAAGGTAAATTGTGTAAGATTCAGGGGGATTTGGTGGCATCTAGCGGTGAATTGCTGATTGCAACCAGCTAAAAACTTATGCTGGCTAGAATTCCTTAAGTGTTTATTGTTCAGGAACTTTTTGTCTGGAGCTGAATTATCCACAGAGGTCTCTTCTCCTCCAAAACAAATGGAACAGATGATCACAATCGCTATAAACACTGAATAAAGCTGTTTCACGTCACAAATCAGTTTCTCTGACGCATCTCAGCACTAACCCAAAATATACTATTGTGTGTTCACCTTTTTTCTCATGCTGACGTTCAGGTTTTTTTTTTTACCATGAGGTTTCTTCCTTTCCTAAATAAAAAATAAAATGCCTTTCTCTCTGGTCTCCTGCAAAGACAGTTGTTCATACTGTTTTTTTTATGCAAGGTCTGGGTGTGTATGACTGTGTGTGTTTATGTATGCTGCTAATGCTGTTTAATATTTCTATTTATTCTTTTTTAAGTAACACTAGCACTTAACTATATATAAAGACCTATTCCTATTCCTATTCCTATTGAGTCCCGCAACACACGCTTGTTTCAGAGGGGTTGGCTGTGGTCAGTGAGATAATGCTACCACCTGCATGGAGGTGATCAAGCACAATTTTGGCCTGATTCCCTCTCTAGCGCAGCGTGGCATGTCTAAAGTGGTTATGAAAAGATAGTGTGGCCCCTGTAACCACACCCGACGGTAATGCCATGCGGATCTGGAGGTAACCTCTACATCACTACTGTGACAAGGTAAGAAGCTAAAAACCACTGGAGGTCAGAAAAAAAAAAACAACTAAGGGGAGATTAAGCTGTTTTTTTGAATCCCATTATTTGTACTACAGCTAAAGCTTCAGAAGCACTGTATTTTTGGGAACAACAATTTGAGAATTTTTCTTTCTGCATACTTTATGCTATTTTATATAACATATCTGTAAATCAGTTTACTCTAAAATATACCTATATTGTCATTTCAGCCTGCAGATGTCATACAATATCAAATGCAAAGGTGGTGTTTTGGTGGATTTACATTACAATACGCCACTGAGAACAAAGCTATGTATTTCAGGTTGTCCATGTGGGAGCATGTTTACATTTACTAAAAAGAATCACATAGAACTTTAAAGGAATATTTTATCTCTGCACACACTGCTTCACTCTGTGTGTGTGTGTGTGTGTGTGTGTGTGTGCCAGAGGCTTCTGTCAGAATGCTGCATAATAAAGATACAAATGCTGGTGCTTCAATCATACAGACATGATGAAAGAAAAAAAGTAGCAAAAGGGAGAGCAAGAGCCACCCTGAGTGAACAACAGAGAGAGCAAGATAGAGGGAAGGAGGGAGGGAGAAGTGAGCAGTAGAGGTGAGTGATGGCTGGATGGGTATTCTCATTGACAGTGTGTTTAGTGCTTATTGCCCGTGGCTTCATTAAGAGAGACCAAGAGAAAGACAGCGAGGCCAGAGAGCAGGACCGCTGTAGAACAAAGCAGCAGTTAACCCTTCACTGCTGTCTGTCTGGCAGACACACAGGACATCTACTGACAGCTCAAGACAATTACAAGTAGAGGCAGGCAATTACAGGTCTATAATTAAACTGAAATGAGTGGAAATAATCAACTAATAGCCAAGTTAATTACAGTAGATGGAGTAAAACATTATGGCATTGAAATGACTGGTAACAACTGAATCGGGTGCCTTCATGCCTCACCTGTTTGGTGCCGTTCAGATGAACTCTGACAACTGCTTCATGTGGATATTGGTGTGCTCCCTAACAAACTCTGGAGTGCTCTGACTGCAGCATAAAGACCAACCAAACCTATGCAGATGTAAGATGGCAGCACCCTCCTCGGCTGCGGCTGCACTGGCTCTTGGAAAGAATGTCATTTAACTGATTTAATTACACTTAGACCTGTTACCTATGAGCATAGGAATTGCAAACTGATATACAATTGTCAGTCCATACTGGAGATACGCAACTTCAACAGTGAAGGCACTGTAGACATGACTACACTGAAGTGTCTACGCAGCTTCAGACTGCTTTGCCAGCTGGACCTCGTGCAGCAGCCTCTGCAACAGTGGGATTGTCTACCAGCTCTGGCCGCTACAGGTGGAGACGCGGTAACCGGGGCAGGCTAACAGCCAGGCTAAAGGCTAACCCCTGGAGAACACGACTCCCATCCATTCTGCTTGCAAATGTCCGCTACTTGAGAATAAACTGGACTCTCTACAGCTGGAGTTAACAACAAGACAGGAGGTGGGAGACTGTTCTGCCATATTACTGACACTGAGACTTGGCTGAATCCATCCATTCCTGATATAGTTTCCGCTTTGAGCGCTCCTGAGCATGGGAATAAAAATGGTAGCGCGCATGGAAGAGGAGCTTCTTTGTCTGTTATATTTATATCAGATTGACAAAAGAAAGAAGCAACGAAAAAAGAGAAAGTGGTGCATGCGTCCTCTCCATGTACACAGAGTGCGTGGCACGCTGGTGTGCGCACAATGCAGTACCGTTGCACCTCCTCACACAAACACTCCTCAAAGGCATCCATGTTTGATTGCTCGAGCATGCACAGTCGGTGTTTTGATCGCGTGGTCCTGGGCTCTCCTGTGCTCTCCCGTGCGCACAGTCAGAAAATTTTGGAGGGTACGCGGTCGACCGCGGAGAGCTGTGCACACACTGCTTGATGACGAAACACTTTCTAGCGCGTTCTAGCGCATAATTGTGCACGCGCGCACATGGATGTATAATTTCAGTTTAAGGAGGCACTGAGTATTCTTTACCACCACATCAGCAACTTGCAAAATACTCATCCTGAGGGTGTTTCCATTGTTGCCGGGGACTTCAACCAGGCCAATATAAAAACAGTTCTCCCTCACTTCCCTCAGTATGTGGATTTTACAACAAGAGGTGAGAATACACTGGACCTGGCCTACACCAATGTCAAGAATGCATTAAAAGCTGCCCCCCACCCCACCTTGGCACCTCTCTGCCATGCTAATCCCTGCATACAAGCCCCTGCTCCCTGCTCACCAGAGAAAGGTCCTCTGTTAAGCAGGTCAGGGTTTGGCATGAGGGAGCTGTGGAGGCACTACAGGACTGTTTTGAATGCACAGACTGCGACATGTTTAGGGCAGCTGGATCAGCATACCACTCAAAGCACTTTTTTTCTACACTACATGTCAAATTCACCCATTCACACATACATTCATACACTGGTGGCCGATTCTACCATACATGGTGCTACCTGCTACTCAGTAACCATTCACATGCACTCACGCGCCAATGGAACAGCCATGAGGAGCAATTTTGGGGTTCAGTATCTTGCCCAAGGATACTTCAACATACAGACTGGAGGAGCTGGGGATCAAAACGCCGGTCTCCAGAATAGTGGACGACCCGCTCTACCTCTTAGCCACAGTGTACTTAGATTGATGGTCAGCAGAGCTGTCAACTGATCACCATCCGGTGGAGAGTTGGATCAGATGGCGTGGGAGGCTTTAGAGAAGGACTTTCAGTTGGCTCAAGGAAGTTCTGGCAAACTGTTAGATGACTCAGGAAGGGAAAATCGGGCCTGGCTCAGGCTTTGTTCAGCAGGGGAGGAGAAATGTGAGCAGTGGATAGAGCACTTTTAGGAACTCCTTAACCTGACCAACACGACATTGTCGGGCTGTCTAGGCTGACATGCTTCCTCAGTGTCACATGGGGTTCAGGACAGTACCTGGGGAGTGGCAGACCAGTGTTGTTGTTCCCATGTCACACTCAGCCTCCCTGGGAAAGTTTATTCCAGGGTGCTGGAAAGGAGGCTCTAACTGATTGTTAAAGCTCATATCCAGGAGGAGCAATGAGGATTCTGTCATGGCCGTGGAACAGTGGACCAACTCTTTACCTTTGCAGGGTTGTTGGGGAGATTAGGGGAGTTACTTTTTGCAGATGATGCAGGTCTGTTGGCTTCATCAGACAGTGAGCTTCAGCACACAATGAGCTGAGTGTGAAGTGGTCAGAATGAAAGTCAGCACCTCCAAGTCTGAGGCCATGGCCCCCTGCCGTAAAACAATTACTGGGTTGGTGGAAAGTTGTACCCCAAGCAAAGGAGTTTATGTATCTCTGTGTTTTGTTCATGGATGAGGGTAAAATGAAGCAGAAGTTTGACAGGCAGATCGGTGTAGTGTTAGTAGCACTTGTTCATTAACACTTCAGGGAAGGTGATTGGTATGCCACAGAAACAACTTTGCACTATATTTGACAGTGCTGTATACAGTAGACCAAACATTTAGTTGCAGATACCTCACACCCATTACACTCAGAGTTTGAACTGCTCTCATCTGGGCGTCGATTCAGGATCCCAGTCCTTTATTCCCAATGGCATATAGGCATTGAACACAGAATGAGGTTTTGTAAGATGTGCTCCCTTTTTTTTTTTTACAATTCATATGTCTTATTGCTGCTACCTGCTGTATTTGCACTATTGTATTTGGTATACTGTACCTTTGTATGTCTTTTAATGGTGTGTTATGTGTGTTGTGATTGATGTACTTTAGAGAAGACAAATTTCAACTGAGATGGACAACAAAAGTCTATCCAATCTGATCGGTAATGCAGGTATTGTACCAGATCGTGTGGAGAAGAGATAGCTGAGCCAGAAGGCAAAGCTCTTGACCTACCAGTCAATCTACGTTATGACCATCACCTATGGCTCTGAGCTTTAGGCAGTGACTGAAAGAATGACATTGTGGATACAAGTGGCAAAAATTTGTTTCCTCCATAGGGTGGCTGGGCTCGCCCTTAGAAATAGGTTGAGGAGCTCACCTCGGTATCCCCAAGGAAGAGCTGGAAAATGTTGCTGGGCAGAGGGACATCTGGACTACCTTACTGAGGCCCCAATCACACAGAAAGTGTTTTGCAGGTTGCAAAACGTGAGACACATCACACTTTTAATTGAATGCCACTAGTAAAACAAAAAGCTTGCTGTCTCTTTTTTATTGTTGCCAGGCAACCACTTTATCATGTCCTTACACTAACCTCCTTGTGTACTCAATCTATTGTTTTTCTTATTTCACAGTAATTAGTAGCTAGCTACTAAAATGGTCAGGCAGAGGGTACCTGCTCTAGCTCTGGTTGAGGGTGAGAGGCTGTCAGCAAATAGTTTGTTGAGCACAGGGAAATGGAGATCTGTGTGGGTACATGAGACCTGAAAAAAAGGGTGTCTCAGGGGGAGTGCCACCAGTTGGACCAGGAGCTTCTCTATGATGGCCATTTCCAGGCATATTTTGGGATGACTCGGGGGCAGTTTGACAACCTGCTGTCTATCGTCATACCACATAGCTCTGGGTATATAGCAACCGCTAAGGCCAGTTTCTCCTCCATTTTTTATCATCTGTAAACTTGTTGTCGCAACCACCACAGAAGGCCCACCTCTGAAATCATCCGATTGGACAGCTGGAAGAAAAGATGATGGGGTGCTTTTCTGCGCTGAGTTCAAGTTTTTCAACTCGAGGACTTCAGAGCGCTCCGGCAAAAACGCCAGGCGCCTAGAGTAAAGAAACACATCACAATGCAAAAACAGAGTGCAAAAAACTTATTTCTCATTAAAAACAATTACAGAAAGGCACCCCCGGCTGCTAAAATGCTCTCTGTGTGATCAGGGCCTAAGCCTGCTGCTGCCACAACCCAGCCTTGGATAAGCGTAAGAAAATGGATCCAGGGCAGATTTTGTTTTTCTGGTCCAGCCCGAGTGAACCTCACTACACGTTTAAAAGCATTGTTAAAGTACTTTCACTTAGAATGCATTTGAAAATCAGATATTTCAAAGACAGAACATTCACTTTTCTATGGTAAGTTAAGCATCATGAAACATCAGTGTAACATCTTTCTTTGAACTGCAACTTTGACACAAAAGTATCATCCTTGACACATTTAGTATAGCACATCAAAGAAGTTAGTTCTTTGATTGAAATCCTAAAATCCAACCTCCTGCTCACTTATCTCTCTGCTAGTACATTATTGTAGCTTCTCGGGCCCTTTGAAAACTTCACTTAGGCTCTGCTTACTTAGGTATGCTGTACTACATATAGAAGATCAAGGGGATTGTTATTTCAATAGAAGTTCCCTTGGCTTGGGATCAAAATTGTAGTTAAAGAAATTGTGAAGTACATTAAACCCACAGAGAAGGACGAAAGAAGAAGGAAATATAAGTTGTCTGAAAGGAAGGCTGCGCTTGATCTGGATAGAGATATGAAACACTGCTGGCTAGTTTTTTAGGATGTAAAAAGACTATATTGCCAGTCATATTGTTCAAGCCACAAAAAAAGACTGAAATACGGGATACATTCAAATAAGTGCTAAGCAGAATCCTTGGGGTAATTCTTGTTTGTTTTATTTAATCAAATTTCCCTATATCCCTTCTCAATATACGGCCATTAATCATCACAGTATAGGACAGGTTGCTTTTGGCAAGATTTGAAAGATGCTAATGTCCAGTCATTCCTTTAGCCAGAATCACATCATGAGTCTCCAGAACTCCAGCACTCCAGCAGAATGACCAAACTTCACTGACTGTGATTTGTAGTAAATCTTTTTGGCCCAAATCTTATTATACTTTGTGTCAACACAGGTAGTGACAAAAAAAAAGAGATATTTCACAAGTTCCATGAGAATGAATAGTAGCGTCTACTTCTTAATTCCTTACAAATCTACAAGGTTATGCAGGGTTCAGACTAAAAAACATTTCTGTCTGTTCCGCCAGTCACTATGTCAGATTAGGCTATTTTGGAGTCATAAAATCTTCCCGTGACTTGGCTGAGAGACATGACAGACTACATGTTGGTCCATGACCAATCATCTCTGTCTTTCACAAAATGCATGATGTCATTGGATTATTCTTGTGTAATTTTTATTATGACTATTATTTCAGTCTCTATAGCTGTTCTTGTGCCTGCTGAAATGTTATTGTAGTGTAGTAACTTAAAAAGTGCCACCAGATGGCAGGAGCTACATTTGAAGTACTGCATACAAACTATGCCAGCTAGCTAGCTTGATGCTAATAGCAGTAGTCACCAGGTTGCTAAAGTGCCCTTGTTGTTTCACGCCATCATTTTTCCTGCTCTTTTATCTCAAATCTGTCTAGCATAGCATACCTGCTTAGCCTTTTTCACTTCACAGCTGACAAAATCTTGCTAACTTGACTGTTTGCTGTTGCAGATAGGGAGCCTCTTCCATATGGGGTGCCGTTTGTAAAGTGGCTCATGCTGAAAATAACATCAACATTTTGCCACATTTAGCTTCAAACAATGTTTAAAAAAGTGTTGTGAATTTTTTAACGTCACCTTTTACCACATTTACAGCAATATTTGCTAACTTAGAAATATATTAAATAGTTCAATCAAAATATTAAATTTAAATCTAAATGTTAAATCTAAATTCTAAATCTAAATCTAAATATTAAATCTAAATCTAAATGCTAAATCTAAATCTAAATGTTAAATCTAAAT
>NC_065509.1:5033540-5035429 GCF_006386435.1 Epinephelus moara | reverse complement strand
TCAGCTGTGAGGGTCATAAGGACAGAGGGATGTCGTATGCTGTAAAGCCCTGTGAGGCAAATTGTGATTTGTGATATTGGGCTTATAAATAAAATTGATTGATTGATTGATTGATTGATAAAATGTCTATTACTATTTATTAACACTAGAACCGCCAAGGAGTCATTTTTATCCCCCTGCCATTTTCAAATGCTTTTAACTTTGTCACAATAAAAATAGATACAACTGAAAAAGATGGAACTGTGTGGAAGCATACACAGCCGCGATTACGCACTGGGAGAGCGCAGTCACAGAACATCTTGACTGAAGTAGCTGGCCCAAATGCACATGCACGCTGTAATATTGATGACTATTTGAGCACGTTCATGTGTCTGATCGATCTTGTCATGCTGCAACACATCTGGGACTGTATGGTGGCAGAGGCGCATCGGTGTAGAGCGGGGCATAGCTGCCAAAACGACTCCGCCGTGCGTGATACAGAGAGCAGAGGAGAATTGTAAACGCCAATGTAGAGACAGAAATGACATGCCGTGGACACACCCAAACGAATTTCGTTAGTCTTAAATATTAAGAATTGTAAAATGTCACTTGGATGAGACTGTCAGTCAGTCAGTGAGAGATCACAGGCTGAAATTGGCCTTTCATCCTCACATGCAGCCGCAAGACGATGAAGCTGCACGTAGCCTGCAGAGTTTACCTAAAAAGGAGTGGAGTACTTTCACTAATGCGACATAATGTGGTCCAGTTTATCTTGGAAGGTGAGAAAGCTCAAACACATAATTAGCATTACCATGAAGTGTTTCCATCTGAAAAGGTTTCAGTCACCCAGATCATCACACTGAGTGGGCTATACGAACTTTTGATGTAAACATTCAACAACACATCGTCACTGTCGATGTCTGAACTACCTTTGTGTAATAATTTTACAATTATTCACATTATAAATGAAAAAAAATGATTTTGTCTCTTAATAAATGTTATTTTAAAGTTTAAGTCTCTTAATGACCAACTTTTTCGAAATGATTTAAGTAATTATTTTCAGACACTAAGTTATTTTCAGAACGTTTCTCATTATTCTGAAAGACTAAATCAATATTTTCAGATAGGGGAGACCTGGGCCAATTGTAACAACATTTTAGGTTTTCCTTAATAACTAATGTGTTTATAACACTGATGCTGCAGCAGATAAAGGTGGTCATTTTAATAACTTAAATACTGCTGGGTGGCTTTTGTAACCTGTAATAATATAACCTAGCAACAAATTTATATTATTGTACAAAAGTGCTGTAACTAATGGGCCAAACTAAATCTTTAAGAAGTAGTGCAATAAAAGTGTAATATTCACATCTGAGACAGTGGAGTGTGTAGCATAGAATGGAAATACTAGGTAAACAAGCACCTCTAAATCTTTGTTAGTTTTTGTGTTTCTGTGAGGGAAGCGCCATCTCATGGTGACACCTTGTAATTGAATAAATGGTTTACAGTGGAATCTAGGCACACCCCCAGAAAGGTGGGGGGAATGGTATTTGGCTGGAAGTTGGCTGGAAGTTGGCTGGGATCCGGAAGGCTGTCGGATGGCGTGGGAAATTTAAAGTGGCTGCATCTGTAAAGAACACATACGGAAATTACCAGCCTGGTCTCACTCTCATGATGTCAAAAACCACCGTCAGATCCAGACAAACAATGCAACCTATTGGGCTCTAGTTTCGCAGACCGGGCGAGGCGGGGGCGCATCGCACCTCAATCAATCAATCAATTCAATTTTATTTATAAAGCCCAATATCACAAATCACAATTTGCCTCACAGGGCTTTACAGCATACGACATCCCTCTGTCCTTTGGACCCTCACAGCAGATAAGGAAAAACTCCCCAAAAAAACCCCTTTAAC
>NC_065509.1:5017163-5027511 GCF_006386435.1 Epinephelus moara | reverse complement strand
CCTGCGTTGACAGTAGACCTGGTTTCAGCTGGCGAGCTTTTAGCGCACCTTCGGCGAAGCCTTTTGGCACAAAACTGTCACTGCGCCAAGCTGGATCTGTCGACACCTCCCCCTGCTGCGCCGCCACACCCATCTCAGCGCACCTTGGTCTGCCAAACTACCAAACTGGGCATGCCTTGGGTTGCGCTGCTTGAAACTAGCTCTGCACGGGGTTCGCCACCCTGCGCCACCTGCGCTGCGCCGGGAAACTAGAGCCCTTAGCGTCTAAGACACAGCAGGCTTTCAACAAACCCATCCACGTTATTATGAGTCAGAACAAGAAAGTCCACTGTGCAAAGTGGGAGGAGAGGTGGATGAGTCCATATAACACAGGACTTTAACCTGGGAGATGATGTTCCAATCAGGTCGCCTACAAAACAACAAAGTTAATATAACAAACGCTCTCTTTAAGTTTTTTGGTTGTGTCACTGTCTCGAGGGAGTAATCTCAGTGTTTGTTGCTTTAGTGCAGCCTCACCAGAGTTAGCGTACCTGAATGAGCTGTATTCCGCTGAGTGTTTAATTTCCTCCTCTACATCTTTTGAGCAAGGTAGGCCTCATTAAAATATTACTCTTACTGGCTTTTTGCTCGCAGGGCCTTTGTTTCACTTGCAGTGGCATGACTGTGGTTGTCGTAGGCTCTGCACTGTGAAACACCATGTGCCATAGATGACAGCAAAACACAAGAGACTCAAACCGAGCTAAAATTAGACAAGTGTTCATAATTTTGGTGAATAACATTAAAAAAATAGTCCCATACCGTGTCTTGTTGATGTTATGGTGCTTTGTGCTTTGCTGCAGGAGGGGCTCCGCCCCTGATCTTACCAACACGGGAACAAAGTGGAGATGGACAGCAGAGAGATTCAGAGTTTTAAAAGGCTGCATACGTTACACTGCTGTGTATTAAACATTTGCCATTTTAGTTCATAAAATGGGCAGGCAGAGGGTACTTGCTCTAGCTCTGGTTGAGGGTGAGAGGCTGTCAGCAAATCGCTAGGTGGGCACGGGGAAATGGAGATCTGTGTGGATACATGAGACCCTGAAAAAGAGGGTGGATCATGGGGAGTACCACCAGTTGGTCCAGGAGCTTCACCTCCATGATGGCAATTTCCAGGCATATTTTAGGGTGACTCAGTGGCAGTTTAACAACCAGAGGCCTGTACTACAAAGCCAGTTCAACTTACCTGGGATATTCTCATCCATGCTTTCATTACCTCAAGACTGGAATACTGCAACAGCATCCTCTACGGCTTATCATCCAAAGTCCTCGACAAACTTCAGTACATCCAGAACTCTGCTGCCTGCCTCCTCACCCACACCAGCTCCCATGAACATATAATCCCTGTCCTGCAAAACCTACACTGGCTCCCTGTCCCATACAGAATCAATTTCAAGATCCTCCTTCTCACTCACAAAGCCCTTCACAGCCAGGCCCCCTCCTACCTCACGGACATGCTCCCCCACCACACTCCCTCCAACCTTCGATCATCCGACAAAAACCTCCTCTCGCCTCCACATAGGACCAAGCACCAAACCTGGGGCGACAGAGCCTTCTCCATAGCCGCCCCCTCCCTCTGGAACACCCTCCCTATACACATCCGTGACTGTCCAAATCCATCCACCTTCAAATCACTCCTTAAAACCCACCTTTAACATTTGCTTTTCATTCTCTGTTTCTCATGTGCCCTCCTTTTCTTTGTTTTGCTCTATGCTTTTGCACCTTGTTGATGTATATTGTTCTTGTCTTCTGTTTATCTCTTTGCACTTGTATGTATGTACTTCTTTTCTTTGGTTTTAAATGTAAAGCATCTTTGAGAGCTGTAAAAGCGCTATATAAATAAAATGTATTATTATTATGATTATGATTATGATTATTATTATTATTATTATTATCTTTTCATCTTGCTTGATTAACCTGTCACATTGGCTATCTGGATAACCGGCTGGTTATCAACTAGTTCAGTCAACTCTGGGTTTTCCTGTCCAGCCACAAGCACATTCATGTGAAAGAGGTGGGGCCGTTAATGACTAGTGACATCATTAGAACGATGAATTAAGTATTTCATCTGATATGAGATGAAACGGTACTGAAAGTGCCTGGGACTGCGAGACAGTAAAATGTCAGTGGTGTGGAATGTAAATGATACTCAGTAATCTCATAATGGAAAATGTAGAAACACTGAAAGTACGATCCAACAAACTCTTAAATTACATTTACCCTACCTACCTACCTACCTATATACCTGAGACTCCGGACTTGGAAACTTTTTTCTTCAGTGATCTGACTGGTCAGAGGTCGGGGTGTTGACGGTCTGTGATCCGATACGCTGATGTTAACCTGCTCCGGAGCATGTTAGCTGTCCAGCATAAGTTACCAAGGTTATTTATCCCAATTTCATAGTACTGAAAACCCAAAGTTAACCCTGAAATTACCTAGCTAACTCCAAATCCCACTTCATAGTACAGGCCTCTGCCATTTATCGTCGCGTCTAGCATAACAAAAACGAATACTAACTACAGGGAGTCCATTGGTCCTGCCAAGCGACAGAGCACCACCAGGTTCTCCTCTATTTTTGCCAACTGTAAACTTGTTGTTTTGACCACCACAAAAGGCCTGCTCCTCAAATCATCTGACTGGGCAATGGAAAAAAAGCTGTGAAATGGGGTGTTTTGTTGCTCTGAATTGAAGGTTTTCAACTTCAGGAGTTCAGAGCGCATTCATCCATTGTTTGTAACTGCTTATACTAATCAATGTTGGGGTGGTGGTGTTGCTGGATTGGGCAAGAGGCAAGGTACGCCCAGGACAGGTCACCAGACTACCACAGGGCTGGAAAATCAGTAAACAAAACAAACAAAACAAAATCTGTATCTGTTCTCTCTTAGTGTTTCAGAAAATTTCTAAAAGTTACTACAACAACTGGATTTGCAATACAGCTTCTTCTGGGGCTCTTTGTTACGTGCAGTTAGGTTACAAGTTGCTACAGTAATGATCGACTTTTATTTTAGATTGTTTGAGCTTTGAACCTTTTAAGTTTAGAGACCTGTCTCTGCCTATAGTGGTTCAGACCAAAAAGCAGTTTTGGGATTTCTAAGTGATGGAGTAAGGTTTTCAGTGTTGTCACCACCATGCTTTAACCGACAGTTTTTTTGAAGCAACATTTTTATCCACATGTTTTTTTCTCCACACCTGTGCCCTTTGGTACTTGTGTGACTGGCTGCAATGTTGACTGTGCTGAACTGAGAGCAGAGGTGAGCCAGTCATCATGTGGCTCAGTGCTATTTGGCTGTCAAGGACCACTTGGATTTGTGCTTGCTTCGCTCACCTGCCCAGACCAGGTCAATGATGCGTGGTGCTAAATCACTCATGTGCAGTCATGTTCTCAGCTGTTCTCATGGCTTTACCACATGATGAAAACACTCTCTCCAAACAGTTCAGTGCATTTCTGTTGATGACTGAATGAAATATAAAACCTTCAAGCAGGACAAAAAAGAGCTTTTCTAAAAAATACACTGAATGGGTTTTTCAAAAATAACACATAAGAGACACATAAAAACATCTAAGACAAAAACATATTTTTTATGTAGCTGTAACAATATTGACAATATTGGGTAAATGCCTGAGAGTAGACAGAATTCCCAGAATTTGTTAAATTGTTGGGCAACTTCTTGACCTACATGAAAGCGGTGTAACAGAGAGGGAGTTATGCATGTGCACATGATCCATTTAAAGTGAATCAGTTTAAATCTGGTGTTGGTCATCTGGCTTTGTGCATCTTGGCAAATTCTCTTCCAGTCATCTTCAGAGATTTGTGTGTATATAAACCAATCTATTGTTTTCCAGGTTTCTTTAGATTTTAGAACAAATATTGTATACAAAAGGGAAACTGGGCCAAGACCTTGAAGATAATATATGGCCTTTAAAGACTAGACAGGGGAGGTCTATTGGGCTGTAAGCAACCAGAGAAAATCTTGGTCAGCTTAAATTCTACCAGTGCTTCAACAAGTCGATTGATTGATGGGGGGAAATAAAAAATTCTGCATGTCATCTCTAGGTTAACTACAGCCACAGTGCATTGAGTGCACTCTACCTGGTAGCATTGTGTGTCCACCAAAGTGTTTTTTTTTTTTACTGTCACAGAACTTAACATTAACACTTGTACAGGCCAGGTTAACTCTTTGTTCAGGCAAGTGATATGACTTGAGCGAAAAATAAATGTGATGTCCACTGTAATAGTGTTTAAAAATAACTTGCAGGGAGCATCCAGCTGACCTGTGTGCGCCACTCTGACTCACCACTATGTGTTGAATAGGAAAGATGAGAAAAATCTGACATACTGGACACTGTAGAAGGTAACTCTGGGGTTGACAATGTCATACACAACATAACCTTATAAATGTTAAATATCTCTGTAACTCTGCATGCGAGAGAGATTTCTTATTTATAGCCAGTAGCTAATGTTAGCCATCATGCCGTTTCAAGGAGGGCTCTGGTGTGATTGAATCCCTTTTAGAAGCTACAGCTTTGAACTCTGGTGTCTTTTTGAGACTTAATAAAATAAATCCAACACTGAATGTCTTCTGTGAATATTTATCAGTTTTTCCAATTAAAAATGCGAGTTGAAAAGTATTTAACTTTGGGTAAAATGCTGCACTTGTCAATTTCACCAGTCTTCAAATCACAGTGGAGAGGGGCCAGGATTATCTACAGGTGCTAAACAACAATAACTGCTATTTTCAGCTGGGAAAAAAAAACACTTCGGTGGACACACAGTCATATTAAAGTAACACCAGATGTTGTCCGGCCAATAAGAATTTGGTCAGACAATAAATGTAACTCCTAAGTTGTAGATATTTCAAGAAGTGTTTTAAAGAGATATTGTAAATTCTTTGCAAATCATCAAAACTATAAAGTAGATCAGTGTTCTAACCTTTATCATTAAGGGACCCCTTTTCTATCGTTGAGTAAACTGGCATCCCCTGATGAAGTGACATTTTTAATGGATTTTATATTATATTCAACGCATAGCAATTATGGCACAGAACAACTGATAAACTGTACAATTATTCCAAAAAATGAATGCATTAACTGCAAGAAGTTTCTGTAAAAGAAGAGATTTCGATGAATTTTGAGAAGATTATTCCTGTGAATATTGCATCACAGATGAGTTGTTGTGATATTTTTATTAAAGTTTGATATGATTCTTTTTCTCTGTATGATATATATATATATATATATATATATATATATATATATGTATATGTTACTTTTGGACAGGTTTCTTTTTTGACCTATTCAGTGTTTTCTTTTTACCTGACACTTGGCCATTATTTTATCCTCTCTTTGGCTGATTTTATTGCATATTTTTTGTAAAGCAGGACAATGCTTTTAGCAGGAAGTCAAGGCTCTGTGAATACTCTCTTCATCCTGTGAGATTTATTTGAAGTTTATATCCTAAATATTAATAAAATAAGTAACAATATCATGTTTTCTCCACGAAAATGAAAGAAATGCTGAGAGGCTGTATACAGCAGGCCTAAATCTCAGCATTTCATATATGTATATACAGTATATATATATATATATATATATATATATAAACACACGCACACACACACACAAATATATGGCATAGATTCAACAAGGTGCTGGCAACATTCCTCAAAGATTTTGGTCCATATTGACATGATAGCATTAATCATTTGCTGCAGATTTGTCAGCTGCACATTCATGATGTGAATCTCCTGTTACACCACATCCCAAAGGTACTTCATTGGATTGACATCAGGTGACTGTGGAGGCCATTGGAGTACAGTGAACTCATTGTCATATTCAAGAAACCAGTTTGAGATGATTTGAGCTTTGTAACATGGCAAGTAATTCTGCTGGAAGTAGGGGGAAGGGATGGACACGGTCAGCAACAATACTCAGGTAGGCTGTGGTGTTTAAACAATGTTCAGTAGGTACTAAGGGGCCCAAAGTGTGCCAAGAAAATATCCTCAACGCCATTACACCACCACCACCACCTGGAACCGATGATACAAGGCAGGATGGATCTATGCTTTCATGTTGTTTATGCCAAATTCCGACCCTACCATCTAAATGTTGCAGGAGAAATCGAGACTCATCAGACCAAGCAACATTTTTCCAATCTTCAATTGTCCAATTTTGGTGAGCCCGTGCTAATTGTAGCTTCAGTTTCCTGTTGTCAGCTGACAGGAGTGGCAGCTGGTGTAGTCTCCTGCTGCTGTAGCCCATCTGCTTCAAGGTTCGGCATGTTGTTGGTTCTGAGATGGTCTTCTGCAGACCTTGGTTGTAACGAGTGGTTATTTGAGTTACTGTTGCCTTTCCAGAATCTTCTCATCTTGAACCAGTCTGGCCATTGTCCTCTGACCTATGGCATCAACAAGGCATTTTTGCCCAGAGAACTGCCGCTCACTGGATATTTTCTCTCTTTGGGACCATCCTCTGTGAACCCTAGAGATGGTTGAACATGAAAATCCCAGTAGATCAACAGTTTCTGAAATACGCAGACCAGTCTGTCTGGCACCAACAACCATGTCACATTCAAAGTCACTTAAATCACCTTTCTTCCCCGTTCTAATGCACGACTTGAACTTCAGCTGGTCGTCTTGACCATGTCTACATACCTAAATGCATTAAGTTGCTGCCACGTGATTGGCTTATTAGCTATTTGCATTAACAATTTATTTGTCAAGTTTTCTTAGGCCCCTTGAAATCAAAAAAGCCTTGAGACCTTCCATGTAGTTTTGGGACCCCTTTTAGGGGCTGGGGCCACCAGGTTGGGAACCAGTAAAGTAAATCTTCATCATACATATCCATAGCTTTCCCAATCCCTCTCTGCCTGTAATCTAGAGCCAGGATCACCTCTGCCTGGAGAAAATCTCCCTATATTGGTGTAAAGCCTGATATCTTGGTTATTGGTATCTTTTCGCAGGTTTTTCAATGTGTCAGAATAGAGAAAGCTTCAGGGGTAATGGAGATGTAATTTAGTGGCATTTTCTGTTTTGAGCCAGGGTATTGTAGAATTGTCTGAGAACCAATGCTAGCTGTCCTAATCTAGGCTAACTGACTCTCTGACTCATGGATCCCACTTCTCACAGCCACACTGTTGGAAATGTATGTAACCCAGTAGAAAACTGAGTTCTGTGAAGTTATTTTACTCCCAGTGTTATTTTATGTATTATTTATTTAATTCCAGTATTTTTATTTTGTTTGCTAATCAAGGTGTCAATCACAGGTATCCTAGCTATACTTGAATCTTATTGGTTCAATCAGCCAATGCAGACTTCTGATTGGAGAGGAGAGTCAAGTCCCACCCTCTTGACGTAGCAGTTCGTCAGTCAGAAGCAAGGAGACGACACAGCAGATGAAGCAGACATATTGCTAAATGAGTTGATAACTAGCAAAACTAAAACTAGTGTCTTTTTTATAAATTTAAGCATAAGTCTGAGTGTGAAGTGACCGACCGGATCCACGGACCTGTGCGCCAGGAGTTTTAACAACTTTTGGCAGTGTGTTGGTGAGTGGAGCCGAGCTAAGCTAATGTGGCTAACTGCAGCTAACAATGGTAGCAGGTCTGCGTGCCGAGTTCAATGTGAGGTCATGAGGTCCTGCAGAAAGTTTGTGTCCTTGCTAATATGTGAACTTGACTTTCTATACACTGCTATGATATGAAGAGTGTTAAAGCAGCATATATTTTGCATTGGTAACTTGATAGAAAAATATACAATATGAGTAATAATTCGATTATTTTCTGTTGATGGTGGATTCATTATTTTTTGTATTCTTTTCATGTTATACTGGGTACACTTGCAGCATAGCTGTCCTGTTATGCACCACCAGTGCTAATAATATGCTGTATGGTTAAGAAAAACTACTGTGTGATGTGTAACATCAATGCTGATGTGCTGTCATTCAGCTCATGATTTAAAAAAAGATACGTACATGTCAGTTTCATGGATAAAATGTCAAATAATCATAATTTAATGTTTAAAATGTTAAATAATCATAATTTAATGTTTAAAATGTTAAATAATCATAATTCATGGTTAAAAAGTTAAAAAGATAAGTTATGTTAAAAGGGATGAAATATTTCATGAGAAATGCTGAACAGTAATTCATGAAGTTAATCACTATTGTGTTACAGTAGTGTTTGAATAGTTTTGATGTGATTTTATTACGGCCATAAGAGACAGGAACTCAGACATAACCCAGAGAGTAATAGCCTTGTTTCTGCACAGGCTAGGTTTTTGAGATTCCCTGGAGAGAACCCCTAGATTTGAATGTGGATTGAGATTCTCCTTGATGAAGGAGATGGCGAGCCAATTGTGAAACTGAGCATCTCCTCATCCGAGGAGCTGGAGTGACATCACCTTTGCTCAAGGAGGAAACCCCCTTCCCGTCTTTTCCCCTTTCATCTCTGTGGTAGAACTAAAGGTCACACACCTCACTACCTGACTTGACTGATATAAAAAGTGCTTGACTGAAATTGACTGTCTGACTGATGCTAGCTGAACTGAACTTAAAGGAACGGAACAAAGGAGCATTGAACTCTTTTCAATTAAAAGGACATTTACTGTCATTTAAAGTGAACTGTGCAATTTTATGTGATTTGCCTTACCTGTTCAAAAGGGTGAAATATTGTTGATTTGTTGCATTGAATGCACTTAAGAGTCTCAACCGGTTGAGTGAAGCTAGAGTGTTGGTTTAAACAAATATTTTATTTTGTTATTTTTCCAAAGTGCCTTTAATATAATTTTACATTTAATGCATCATCTGGCTCCAGCTACTTATTGTGTCTGTCAAATCCCTCCTACGAATCTAGACCCTGGTCCTAACTATTTAATTACTCTGTGTACCCTATCAGAAGTGGGTTACAGAAACAATTGCTTCTTACAGTTGTCACAGCCCAGCTCAAGGGAGGGACAAAGAGGAGAGGACACACGTGACTTTTAACTTAATATTTATTTAACAAAAATGTAAATCTAACCAATGCAATATAAAGTATGTAAATCAGTGACTTCAGTAGTGCGTGTGCATGTTGTTTGAGTGTAAGGTGAAGTGTAATGAACAAAGAAAATAAACACCAAAAAGAACAACCTAAACCAAACAACAAACCATATGCTCAGGGTAGGGCTGCACGATTCTGGAAAAAATGAGAATCACAATTTTTTGGCTTATAACTGAGATCATGATTCTCTCACGAATTTTTCAACATAAAGATTTATTGTGCTTATTTCCTGATACAAAATGAAAAGTAACAAATATTATAAATAAATAATAAAAAAATATCATTAAATAACAAAACCTATAAAGACAAGGCATAAACTCTGGTCAGCAGAGAGGGAACACTCCTGTTTTTAGCTTAAATGCAACAGCTGACAGCCTGACACTGTAAAAACACCGTAAAAACAATAAACTGAAAAATGACTTAATTCCAGGCCTGGAATTAAGTCATTTTTAGGGCAAGGCCACTTTGGCCTTTGATAAATACAAATTTATTGGGGCATCACGGCCAAAATGTGGGGCACCAAGGCCAAAACCAATGGCGCAATAACAATGTGTGCTAATTACATTGAATGAAGACGAAACAATATATGTGTTGAAAAACAGTACTGAGTTTATTAAAACTGTAAACTGAACATTTGACTTTTCCACAAAATGCTGTGTGATAAATGTTATTCAAATTAAATTAAAATGTGAACAATTCATAATATTCATTGTCATTGTTATTCATTCATTGTCATAGCCTACATATCTTTAATTATATAATTATTTATATGTCTCTATGTATATTTTTACATAAATCCCCAATATTTAATTTGCCTTTTAAAAAATCCTCTTCCTTCATTTAATTTGACAATGTTTATTGTATTGTATTATATGTATTAATTCTTCTTAAAAAACAAAAAAACGTTTTGGTGAACCCTGCAGCAAAGTGAACCCTCTTCCTCAGAGAGGATCTTTGCCTCCCAGTTTGTTCCTGGCGGCAGAGCAGAGTGAACCGTCTTCCTTCTCAGAGGATCTTTGTCCCATGAGAGCAGGCACTCAGCTGCTCTCTGGCTGCGTCCGAAAGGCCAAGTAGTATGGATTGTAGTAGATCAAATTAGTATGTAGTATGTCCGAAACCGTAGTAGGGAGGAGTAGTATGCTACCACCCCTACTAAACACGCCTACATTGTAGTATGATGGCAGAGCATACTACAGGGCTACTACTTACCCAAAATGCACCACGGGCTTCTTCTTCGTCTTCTTCTTCATCGTAGACGTTGCACGGCATGTTACCGCC